>NC_138903.1:4427153-4459653 GCF_965194825.1 Balaenoptera physalus
GTGATCGTTCTCCTCACCAGCGTTCCTCCCCTCCTGCATCACTTCTCATGAAGAATCAGCAGGCTCCTTGGATTCAAACATCCAAATACTGTGTGTGTACATAGGTTTGTGTGTGTGTATTTTTTTCAACTTCGTTCATATTCTTAATTTCTACTGCAGACCCCCAACTTCAATCCACTGTCTCCTGCCTGTACTGTTGCAGAAAACCCTTAACTTGGTAGGTCTAATCCCCCTTTGATTGTCCCTAATCCACTGTTTTCAAGAAAGTCTGAGGGACATTTTTAAAACAAAACTTGGATTGTGCCACTATGCTGCTCAAAATCCTTTCAGTATGTCTTTTTGTAACATTAGGATGGAGTCTAAAAATGTTCAGAATGGCCTATAGGGCCCACGGGATCATTCTTGCCCCTACCCGTGTCCTCCAAGACATCACACCGGAATAACATAATGTTCTTGAAGAGACAACAAAGCTTATACATGGAGTCAACTTTAAATGTTTTCCAGGATCTAAGCAGAGCTCCTGGTGTCCTTTTTCGTAGCTGAAAATTGAACTTCCAGGTGGTCTTTGCTGAGACAAGTGTAGGATGGCCTGCTGCCTATTTCCCAAGAGAAGGCAGTCAGATTATGAGTTCAGATCACAAGCGTGTTGCAGAAGACAACTGGAACACCTTGGCATGAATTCTAGAGGCTGAAGATTCGTCATGGAATCAGAAAGACTTCCTCTGCCCTGCCCTGCCCTCTCCTCGCACCATTCCACAAACCCTCTGGCCACAACACGGGACATCACCACTTTTCACCATGTAGAATATCCACATACGGGATGGAGAAAAGCAAACAAAAAGAGTCTTATGGAGATCATGTCCCCAAAACAATATTGACCACTGTACATGTTTGCTGGGGCTGCCGTAACAAAGCACCACAGATGAGGTGGCTTAAACCCAGCAGACATGTATTCTCTCCCAGTCCTGGAGGCTGGAATGTGAGATCCAGGTGTGGGCAGGGCTGGTCCCTCCTGAGGCCTCTCTCCTGGGCGTGTAGACGGCCTTCTCCTCCCTGTGTCCTCACGTGGTCGTCCCTCTATGTGTGTGTGTCTGTGTCCTGATCTCCTCTTCTTATAAGGACACTAGTCCTATGGGATCAGGACCCACCCTAGTGACCTCATTGTACCTTAGTTCCCTCTTTAAAGACCCCATCTCCAAATCAGTCACATTCGGAGGTCCTGGGGGCTAGGACTTCAACATACAAATTGGGAAGGGGGCGGGACACAATTCAGCCCCTAAGAACCACTGTAAATGTCGCTGGAATTCCCTATGCTTTGTCCGACAGCCCGCCACTTAGCATTATGAAAGCGATGAAAGCATTCTGATAAATGAGTGTGGCCCTGTGTTGATCTTTTGATTCATACGGCAAGCTTGGAGACATAACTGATTGACCCCAATTCCTATGAATGTGACGTGATGACTGATCTTGGCTTCTGAGTGTTCCGAGTGAGGGTATTAAGCTGCGTTGGATGCATGTGACTGTGTGTGTTGTATAGAATGTCAATGACCATCGGTGACACTGGCTCAGCATTTTATCACCTGGATTCACTTCTTCAGAACGTTGAATGAGAATGCGTCTCAAAACTCTGGACATGGGAAAATTTGTTTTCCCAAACCCAAGTCTCTGGTCAACACATTAAATAAAACCAGAAAAAAATCTAACCACTTTTGAAAACAAAACTTTTATTAGAAGGAAGAGTCTGAAAACACAGACTCACCTTTTGATATCTGTGCTTCCTATTGCTCATTTAATAGCTGCCATGGGGGTGCTGGAGAGACAATTAGTGTAGACTCACAAAATCGAAATGAAAATCAGGGCCATGTTATTTCGAAGCAGATGACTTTGGGGAAGACACTTGCCAGTTCACTGTGATTAGAAAATGAGCTAAATATAGATTTAAATAATCTCTAACCCTCAAAGAAGTCTAGAGACCATCCCCTTTTGTAAGCTTACAACAGCTGGACAGAGAAATGCCAGTTTGGGGAAACATAAAGACTCACTGCCACCACTTATTAATTTTTATGAGCAAAATCGTGACAAATCAAAGTGGCAGTTGTTACCTGTCTCGGTAGGTTAGTTACTGCCATTCAGGTTGGCCCCTCTCTGTGAGCCCAGCGAGCGTTCAGCTTATGGCTGATGAGAACCTTGATGAAATGGATATTTTCAGAAGGGTATCTTTATATTTTAAAGTAAGTTCTGAAATTTTTTAAAAAAATCTTTATTTTTGGAAAGTTGATCTCCTCCACCTGTACCACCTGTATTTTTTCTCACTTGATCCCTCATCATAATTTGTTGAATCACAGTTGGTTGCCGTGGAGATGACTGCAATGTCACAAACAGGATTATAACTTCAAGTGGGGACTAAACAGCAGGCACACCGAACTCTTAACAAACAAAATCCTGTTATTATGCAAATAACCTTCAAGTAATCAAGTGTAACCCAAAATGCATAATTTTCTTTTGTGGGATTTTCTGTCCCCCTTGGTGTAGCAAAATGCACCATCATCTGCTAAACCCAATTCTAAAATGAAAAATGTCGTAGGACTTCAAAACTGTATTTGAGAGTGGAAGACCCTACTAGGTGACAACAACAACAAAACTCATTATCAACAGGTTGCTAAGAACATTTTAGCAAAGATAATGATGTGTCCGAATTTAACCAGAGAAGCGTTTCAGGATCAGAAGACTAATTACAATCATTAGTACTATTGTCAAATTAGAGGTATAAAGGTAAAGAACTTGCAGTAGATATCGCTACACCCAGCGTGGCTTCTGAGATTTGAATAGTTGCTGATCTCTAACGCTGACCTCCAACAAAGATGGATAGATAGGACGGTTTCTTGGACACCATGAAAGGCTCCTCTGACCAGAAATATCATTCTAGTGAATTTAGAACAACACCTAAATCGGCCACGTGAGTCAACATTTATAATAAACAGAAGAAGAATGGGAAGTAATATTCACTAAGCATCTATCAGCAGGTATGGTGGCAGTTATTGTATGTAAGGCCATTGAGTTCTCACAGCCATCTGGACACACACGCACACACAGCAACTCATTGTCTGCATTTTCATGTGATTTTAAGGTTTAAAGAGATTAAGGATTACATTGTGTCTGTGGTTAACAAGTTTTGGAGCCAGTATTTAAACCCACACTCAACAACTCCACTGCCTAACTCAAGCTACACCCCAAGGCTCAAAATCTTTGTGAAAAGCCCCAATTATCAGTCATTATCACCTGGACTCCACAGAGTTACAACTGTTTGGTTTTGGCTAAGGAGAACATCAAACTCCTCAAAGTAAGAGAAGGAGGGATCAGTAAGTATTGGGCTGGACCAGGAAGACAAACCAAATGGAGTATGGGGCTGGGAGACAAGATGTCTGTAGGATCTGTAGCCCTGGGCAACTTTGCTCCAAGCATCCTGAGGTAAAGTCCTATAATTAATTATTTCAGGGGTCACAAGTAGTCCTTTCACGCCTCTCTGAATCTTGGAGACGGACTCAGTGTAACAGAGGCAGGTGGAGTTTGCACCGAGGGTAACTCCTCTGCCATCCTGATGCAGCGTCCGTGGGCCCATCTTCCCGTAGGGAAAGGACTAGTAAAACATAACCTATATGACAGGCGTTATTTCTTAGTTCGTTTAAAATAGAGCATGAAGTGGCTTCCATTACAGTCTTGTGGAGATTTCCATTGTTGTTCATACTGAGAGATAAATGAGTTTGTAAATGAAGTAAAGTCAGGGATTCTACTAGTGTTTCAGGAGTGAAGTCTAAAATTTTTTTGAAAACACCATTTAGAGTAGGTGAGAAATTGGAACAGTGGCCAAGAATTCATACCTCTACTAAGAAATTCCCATTCTTTGCTTAAAAATACTTATTTATGGTTTATTGAAGTGTAGTTGATTTACAATGTTGTATTAGTTTCAGGTGTACAGCACAGCGATTTAGTTATACATATGCATATATCAGTATTCTTTTCAGGGTCTTTTCTACTATAGGTTATTACAAAATATTGATTAGAGTTCCCTGTGCTATATGGTAGGTGCTTAGTGTTTATCTATTTTATATATATAGTAGTGTGTATCTGTTAATCCCCAAATCCTAATTTATCCCTCCCACACACACCTTTCCCCTCTGGTAACCATGAGTTTGATTTCGAGATCTGTGAGTCTGTTTCTGTTTTTTAAATGAGTTCTTTTTTTTTTCATTTTTTATTAGATTCCACATATAAGTGATATCATATGATATTTGTCTTTCTCTGTCTGACTTACTTCACTGAGTATGATCATCTCCAGGTCCATCCATGTTGCTGCAAATGGCATTATTTTGTTCTTTTTTTATGGTTGAGTAGTATTCCATTGTATACATGTACCACATCTTCTTTATCCATTCATCTGTTGATGGACACTTAGGTTGCTTCCATGTCTTGGCTATTGTAAGTAGTGCTGCTATGAACATAGGGGTGCATGTGTCCTTTTGAATTAGAGTTTTCTCCAGATCTAAGCCCAGGAGTGGGATTGCTGGATCATATGGTAGCTCTATTTGAAAAATTCCCATTCTTGAGCTACAGATGATTGCCCCCGGCACTAATGAGGATTCCATTTTCAGTGCAGGGTCCCAAACTCACCATGGTGGCCTCTACACTTTAGGAGTTTTCCTGTGTGTTCTGGCACTAGATTGGCACAGCACCCAGCCCTGGATTATGTCCATCATCGACGGAAAGAATGAGCAGGACAAGTCTGCACAGCTGATGGGAGCCCCTCCCCATGTTTCTTCAGACACCTGCTCTGTCCAGGGAACAGATCCCCTGGCCCCCTCGCTGAGAGGATGGCAGGACTCCTGGCAGGCCAGCCAACAGGGTACACGTCCAGCGTTGGCTTTTCTTGACCACTCTGATGTGTTTGTGTAGAAAAGAGTGTTTTCTGTGAAAGTTTTTAGTCTGCATTGCAGGGACCTCTGCCCCTCGGCTGCCATCGTGGAGGACCAGGACCTGCTCCCTCTACGCACACCATTTAGAGTAGTTGAGAAATTGGAAATTGTTCTCCGTGGTGCCCAGAGAACAAGAAAAATCAGCGGATGAGTTGGAAGGTGGTGGGTTTATTGGGATGATGTGAAATTGAAGCCGTACTCGAGGACGTGCATGAGGATGATGTATAATTTGGAAATCAGCAGAATTCACCTCAGGTAACTGAGACAAGGTGTGTACCTTCAGGTCTCTTGTATTCCTTTCTTGTGCGTTTTGTTTTTTGGGTTTTTTATTTTGTTTTGTTTTGTTTTAGTTGCCTCTTGCCCTGGCCCTAAGTAAACTCATGTGGCCTTTCAGCCCCTTAAGCATTTCACAACCTGGCCCATACCCATTTCGTTTTCCATCACTGGTCCAGTCCCATATCCTGACCATTCTTCTTCTTCCTTTCCCTCACAGTGGTGGTGCTAAAGGCTCTCCTGGATAAAAGAGTTGCCAGTTATGAACTACCAAGCCAACATGATAATGCCTGATAATTATGGCTTAATCCATACAGATAGCACTGTGGCTTCTCAACAGACTTATTGGGCTGTATAACCTCCACACCCTTTATTTCACCAATTTTAAGTGTACATCTACAACGGCTTTTAGTGTATTTACACGGTGGTGCAACTATCACCACAATCTAATTTCAGAAGATTTCCATCACTGCAAAAATATTCCTCATTCCCTCCACCTCATCCTGCCCTCAGTCCCAGCCAACCACCAGACTACATTCTGTCTATAGATTTGTCTTTTCTGGGTATTTCATATACATGGAATTACCAAACTACATTCTGTCTCTATACATTTGTCTTTTCTAGGTATTGCTAGCCTATCACCAACCGACATTCCGTCTCTATAGATTTGTCTTTTCTGGGTACTTCATATAAATGGAATCATACTATATATATTTTTTAATTGTGATAAAATCCATATAATATAAAATTTACCAGGTTGACCATTTTTAAGTGACCAGCTAAGTGGCATTAGGGACATTTACAGTGTTGTGCAACTATCCCCCCATCCATCTCCAGAACTTTTTCATCTGGCAAAGCTGAAACTCTGTACCTACTGAACAATAACTCCCCTTGTTCCCCTTGTCATATATGTTTTTCAGTGACTGGGATTTTTGTCAGGATTCACCCATGGTGTAGCGTGTATCAGTACGTCATTCCCTTTTATAGTTGAATAATATTCCATCATATGGATATACCCTATTTGTCTATGCATTCATAAGTTGACAGATATTTGGATTCTTTCCACTTTGATTTGGCCACTGTGCATAATGGCTGCTATGAAACATTCGCAATTCACGTGCAAGTTTTTATGTGGATAAATGTTTTCATGTCTCCTAGTTAGATACCTAAGAGAGGAATCACTGGATCAGAGATTAACTCTAGGTTTAACACTTTGAAAAACTGCCAGCCTGTTTTATCAAAAGAGCTGCACCATTTTACATTCCCAACCGAAACATGAGGGTTTCAATTTCTCCACATCATCATCAACATTTCTTATTGTCTTTGGTTTTCATTGTAGCCATCCTGGTGGATGTGATGTGGGAGCTCATTATGGTTTTGATTTGCATCTGTGTGAAGGCTGATAAAGTCAAACAGTTTTTTTTTTTAATGTGCATATTAGCCCTTCATATATCTTTTTTGGAGGAATACCTGTTAAGTTCCTTTGCACTTTTAACTTAGTTATTTGCTCTTTTGTTGTGGAGTTATTTATATGCTCTGAATAAAGCCCCTTATTGGATACATGACTTTGCAATATTTTCCTCTGAGTTCTTAAGTTGTCTTTTCACTTTCTTGATGGTGTCTCTTTTTTATTTATTTGTTTGTTTATTTATTTTTGGCTGTGTTGGGTCTTCGTTGCGCGTGAGCTTTCTCTAGTGTGACGAGCAGGGGCTACTCTTCGTTGCGGTGCGCGGGCTTCTCATTGCGATGGCTTCTCTTGTTGCGGAGCATGGGCTCTAGGCGCACGGGCTTCAGTAGCTGTGGCACGTGGACTCAGTAGCTGTGGTTCATGGGCTCTAGAGCGCAGGCTCAGTAGTTGTGGCACACGGGCTTAGCTGCTCCGCGGCGTGTGGGATCTTCCCAGACCAGGGATTGAACCTGTGTCCCCTGCATTGGCAGGCGGATTCTTAAGCACTGTGCCACCAGGAAAGCCCCATGATGGTGCCTCTTAAAGAGCAAACGTTTTAAATTTTGATGAATTCCAATTCTTCTCTTTATTCTTTTGTCACTTGTGCTTTTAGTGTCTTATCTAAGACATCATTGCCGAACCCAAGGTCATAAAGAAATATTCATGAGAGTTTTATAATTTAGCTCTCCCATTTAGGTTTATGACCAATTTTGAGTTAAGGTTGTGTCTGGAACATCCAAGATAGGAACCACGTATATTTATACGGGGAATTTAGCTGCAGCAGCTAACCCACTGCTAATTAAACAGTACACACAAAATACACATTTTTGGATAAACGGATATTTTATATGTGCAGATTCCATAACCCTGACTCCCCACGTGAAACTTCATCCTTTACTTGTAATTAAAATGCAAGAGGAAGGTAGAATAAGATAGAGGTAAGAACTAAACGTATATCTCCGTACCTCCTCTTCTCAGCATGCTGTATGAACTGCAATTCATTTTTCTCTCTTAAACCTCTTCCATCATTTGAGAAGGCACGTATTCAAACAACAAACTCTCAAGGCTGAAAAAAATACCTACTCAAACACTTGGTTTGAATGGAATCAAAACAAGAGCTAGCCTCTTCAAACAACACTGAACATGTGCGGAATTAATAATAATGTCTTGTAACTCGAGTCCTACAACCGATTCTACCCCAGCCAAGTGTGGAAATGCAGCACGGTTTGGAGAGCAGCGAGAAGAAGCCATGGCGAAGCTGCACAAACCACTTAGGGAATTGTAAATGATGCAAAATTGATGTCTAGTCCGGAAATTAGGCAATCACGAGTGGATTGGGCCGACAGGAAAGGCAGGCGTGTGAATCTCACACCATCAGACCCCTCCTTCACACCACTGATCACTTGACTAGCCACATGATTTCAAGGGTAAATTGCCAACACATCATCTGACCTTATATATCCAAATGGAATTCTCATTTAGTTACATTACTTCAAACAGCCTATGCATAGTTTTATGATTACAATCTTGACTTGAAAAACGGAAATAGAACGGGAGTGAACTCCCTAGGAAAGCTGTCCTTAAGTGCATGATTGTTCCACTTTTCAAACCCGAATGCATGCTTTATTCCAGCCTTCCTGCCTGATAAGAATTCCTTTCATACACCTGATTCAACAACACTGTGGAAAGTCTCCACTGTAAACCCTCAAACGCATAACCGAATAAGGGAAGGTGCTTCTCCCACCAGACATGTCTGAATCTCAATGTTGCTCAACCAGAATCCACTTAGCTAAGTGCCACAAATCCCCCCAGATGTAGACATGGCACGTTGACATGCTAATTGGAACCACTGACATAATTCTTCTAAGAGGCAATCCACCTGGGATTAACACAAACACACTACTATATGTAAAACAGATAACCAACAAGGACCTACTGCCTAGCACAGGGAACTCTACTCAATATTCTTTAATAATCTGTATGGGAAAAGAATCTCAAAAAAGAATAGATGCATGTGTATGTATAACCAAGTCACTTTGCTGTACACCTGAAACCAACACAACATTGTAAATCAACTGTACTCCAATAGAAAATAAAAATTCAATTAAAAAAAGAGGTAATCCACTTGGCCAACAATATTCCAAGTTATTTGGCTGCTAGTAAAACTGGATCCGCTGGAGGTGAACAGCTTCATTTGGCTGGCAAAGGTGTAGTCTGAGAATCAACACAGTTGACATACTAGGATCAATGTTTCGAACCACCTCTGTTCTCCTGTTTCTCCCTTCTCTCCCATCTTTACAACTTTTTCCTGGACAGGTCTATTTCCCAGGTCTTTCTGTGGATCTTGATTTTTAATCCTGAGGTAGAATTGACGGCACTGCCCTCCACCCTGTCACATGATGGATGGCAACAGCTCTCCTGGTGGGAATGAAGGATGCGTGTAAAAATTCTACTTCATCTGCTCTCGTGAAGCCACATATTAAAGAGAAGCAAAACACCACCCCCGCTGAACCCTGGAGGACATTTTCCCCACTTGACATTTTTCTGCACTTTTAGGATAACGTGCCTTCAGAGTCAGGAATGCTCATTTCAAAGAGATTTTTCTTTGTTCTATTATGACCAGTGACAGAGGGCTGTCATCAAGGGTGTCCATAACTCACTGTTACTTGCTTCCAAATGAACATTTCAGCTCCACATCTGATCAACCAGCATCTCTTCTTCTCTTACTGAGAGTTATTCAGAAAGAAAGCCATCAACTTCAATAAGTAAAGGTGGAAACATAGTTACTCTGCCATTTTTTTTTTTTTCTATTTCTTGCCCAAAGATGTTTTGCAGACTGTCTGCATTGGGCTTATGGATACCAGCTTTCTGAAACTCTCTGGCCCCATTTAGGATCTTGTATGTAGGAACTGATGTTTCAAATATAAGAGTTCATAATACTGCATTAAACAATATTCCTTCCTCTTTAGAAAATTACCTTAGCTTTACACCCATCTCCTCCTTCGAGAAATAATATAGTAGATGTGGTCCATGTATACAATGGAATATTACTCAGCCATAAAAAGGAACGAAATAAAGCCATTTGCAGCAACATGGATGGACCTAGAGATGATCATACGCAGTGAAGTAAGTCAGACAGAGAAAGACATGTATCATATGATATTGCTTTCATGTGGAATCTAATTTTTTTAATGATATAAATAAGCTTATTTACAAAACAGAAACAGACTCACAGATTTCCAAAACAAACTTATGGTTACCAGAGGGGAAACGGGGGTGGGGAGGGATAAATTAGGAGACTGAGATCAACATATACACACTACTATATATAAAATAGATAACCAACAAGGACCTACTGTAGAGCACAGGGAACTCTACTCAATACTCTGTAATGACCTATATGGGAAAAGAATCTGAAAAAGAATGAATATATGTATATGTATAACTGAATCACTATGCTGTGCACCTGAAACTAAGACAACATTGTACATCAACTACACTCCAATAAAATTAAAACAAACAAAAAAAAACGAATAATATAGTAAAATCTTGAGACAAAGGAGGCAAGGGAGAAACCAGGATCTTGGAACCTGCTGCTTTTCAAGAGTCTTTTATAGCCTGGGATTCTCTAGAGCAGCGCTATTGACCTTTGGGGCCAGATAACTCTGATGAGGGGCGTCCTGGGCACTGTAGGATCCAGCAGCATCCCTGGTCTCCACCCACCAGATGCCAGAAGTACACACCCCCCACTTCTGACGATTAAGAATGTCTTCAGACATTGCCCTACAGAGGGGAAAATCAAGATTGGCTGAGAAACTTGCAGCAGTGCCTAAGATGTATGGACCCAGAGGATATGTAACTCCATGGCTATCTCAAAGTTCTCCCTTCCGATATAAAACTCTTTCCCTATGTAACGCCTTCATAAAGACCCTACTGATACGTACTTCCAAACTGCTTGCCTCAAAAAGGCGTGATCTTGTTCTGTCGACTTCACACTTTGGAGACATTCCGGTGGTATAGTGGCCAAAAATGTTAGAGTCACCTTTTTAACTAGAGGACCCTAATCCTTCCTTTCTAAAGGATAACCAACTGCTTATGTTTTTTAAAGTTCTGCTGGGAATTAATGTGTCTCCGTTCAGGACGCATCCATGGTGAAGGTTCTGGAATCCCTCTGCTGTTTTTTTGGTGGTGGTGTTCCTCTCCAGTATTAAGAGTTGGAATGAATTTACAAGATTGCAATTTAAGGAGATTTGTGATTGTGCGGTGTTTCCCGACATGACTTCCGGCATCCAAAATGTGTTGCTTCACCAAACCAATTCTCTGATTCGCTCACGCTATCCCTGTGCCCAGCAATTCAGTTCAATTCTGACACTGACCCTCAGAGCTAGCTTAGAGCCCACAGATGAAGGGCTCAGTCTCACAAGGCTGCCCCCATCTCAGACATCAGCTGCAAATGGGGTGCCCCCAAGGCTACCCAGACTTCTGCCCAGCCAACCATACACGTGGGGAATCCCTACATCCTCCAACTCAGGTTCAATGATTCGCTAGAACAGCTCAAAGAACCCAGGAAAACACTTTATTTACTTTTACCAGTTTATTATACAGGATACAACTCAGGAACAGCCAAGTGGAAGAGATGCACAGGGAAAGTTATGGGTCCCTGGGGGCGTGGAGCTTCCGTGGTACCCCTCTGCCAGCCCATCAATGTGCTCAGCACCCTGGAAGCCCCCCAAATCACACTGTTCCAGAGTCTGTACAGAACCCAACCTCCAGCCTGCCTCTCCTCTCCAGAGGTCAGGTGTGGGGCTGCAAGTGCCAAGCCTCTAATCATGTGGTCCTTCGGATGACCAGCCCCCATCCTGAAGCCATCCAGGGACTCCACCTTGAGTCCCCTCATTAGCATAAACTCAGGTGTGCTCCAAAGGGGGGCTTCTTACAAATAAAAAAAGACATTCCTATCACTTGGGAAATTCCAAAGGTTTTAGGAGCTCTGTGCCAGCAGGCAAAGAGCACATTTTTAATTAATTAATTTATTTCTGTATATACCACAGTGATAGAAACAACTGCCTGATCCAGGCACAGTATGTGGACCCTGGACCCTTTCGACAGAAAGGACAGAAGCCTCCGCATCTGCTGATTACTGCTCCTACCACTGAGCTGAAAGCAACCAGACACTGGGTCTCTCTTGTCCTAACACTTCATCATCTAAATTTATCGCCCTGTAGAGAACAGACTGCTGGCTGCCAAGGGGGACAGGGGTCGGGGAGGGAAGATACTGGGAGGTTGGGATTAGCGGATGCAAACTATTATATCGAGGACGGATAAACAAGGCCCTACTGTAGAGCACGGGGAACGATATTCAACACCCTGTGATAAACCATAATGGAAAAGAATACAAAAAAAAAAAACCCAGTGTCTATATATGTATAACTGAGTCACTTTGCTGTACAGCAGAAATTAACGGAACATTGTAAATCAACTATACTTCAATTAAAAAAAATAAGTTTATTGTCCAGCTCCTTTTGCGTTAGAATGAATCTTAGCCTTTGGGAAAGAACTGCAGTCCTTTGGACAATCATTTCCAGACTTCAAGGCTTTAATGAAGTAACACACTGAGTCATTTGGTTGGTTGTACTTTATCCAAAGGTTCCTTCCTTATCATAACGGCTGGTTTCAAATGAATATCACAGACCACCACTATTATAAACGACATAACATATAACCTGACATGCCATTTTTCATGTAAAATAACAGAATTACAAACAAACAAACAAACAAACAAAAAAAACCCATTTGGTGGAAACACCATTCACATAAAAGATGTATGGAAATGAAGTCACAGAAGGTACGGTAAGTACAGAATTTGTGTGGCTTCCAGGGGCTTCATCTACTCAAATAACTGTAATCAATGCTCAGAGTTCTTTGTATTTACGATGCTCTGGGGAAATCAGTGCAGGGGAAGCACTCTTCTCCAGGGATCATGATCTTATCTTTATCCAAATGTATCTAAGTGTCAGCAATTTCATCTTCTGAAGCTAATTTTAACTGTTTGTTGCCCATTTTCCTTAAAAAGAAAGAAATTATCCAATCCCACTTCTGGATGTAGATCCTCCCAACTTCAAAGCAGGATCTTGAAGAGGTACCTGCACTCCCATGTTCCTTGTAGCATTATTCACAGTAGCTGAGAGGTGTAAAGAACCCAAATGTCCATTAATGGATGAATGGATAAACTGGTATATATTGTATGTGGTATATATTGTACGTAAAACAGAATAGTACTTGTCCTTAAAAAGTAAGGAGACCCTACAGGTGCTACAACATGGATGAACTTTGAGGTTACCATGCTCAGTGCAATATGCCACTCAGTGAAGGACAAATACTGTATGATTCCATTCAAAAGAAGTAGTTGGAATAGCCAAAATCATAAAAACAGAAAGTAGAATTGTGGATACCAAGGGCTGGGGAGGAAAAGAAATGGGGACACGGTCAACAGGCATAGATTTTCAGTTTTATAAGATGAAAAAGTTTCAGAGAAGTAATAGGGACTCTTGTTCATCGCTGGTGGGAAGGCAAAAATGGTACAGCCACTTTGGAAGACAGTTTGGTGGTTTCTTATAAAACTAAACATACTTTGGTCATACGATCCAGCCATCACTCTCCTTGGTATTTATCCAAAGAGCTGAAAACTTACATCCACACTAAAACCTGCACGTGAATGTTCATAGCAGCTTTATCCATAACTGCCAAAATCTGGAAGCAACCAAGACATCCTTCAGTACACGAATGGATACATAAACTGTGGTCCATCCAGACAATGGAATATTATTCAGCAATAAAAAGAAATGAGCCAGAAACTTAAATGCATATGACTAAATGAAAGAAGCCAATCTGGAAAGCCTGCCTACTGTATGATTCCAATTCTATGACATTCTGGAAAAGGCACAATGACGGTGACAGTAAAAAGATCAGCGGTTGCCAGGAGTGCAAGGGAGGGATGAACAGATAGAGCACAGAGGATTTTTATGGCAGTGAAAATATTCTGTATGATGTTATAATGATGGATACATGTCATACACTTGATCACACCCATGGAATGTACACCACCAGGACTGAACCCTAATGTAAACTGGGGGTTTGGGTGATGATGTTGTGTCAGTGTGGGTTCATCAGTTGTAACAAATGTACCCTCTGCTGGGGATGTTGATAATGGGGCAGGCTGCGAATATGTGCAGACAGGGGATATATGAGAAATCTCTGTACATACCCCTCAAATTTCATTGTAAAGCTAAAAGTGCTCTAAGAATGGTCTTAAAAATACATATATATTTAGTAGATTCACTGTTAAAAAGTTCCAGAGTTCTGTTGCACAACAATGTGAATATACACTACTGAACTGTACACTTAAAAATGGTTTACATAATAAATTTTATGCTGTGTGCTCTACTACAATCAAAAATTTAAAAAAATTAATAGGAATACAATGAATTGTACTTTAAATGAGTGAGCTTTATGGGATGTAAATTGTATCTTAAAAAACATGGTGAAAACTCACTGGGAAAAAATTGTGAATTCTAGAAGGTTTTCTTATCTACTTACATGACTCTCATGTTTTTCCTGTATATGTATATGTATCATGCACATATACATATAGTTTTCAATAACTGTCATTATTCCTTTAAAAAGACATACGGCACTTATTAGTTTTAAATACACATCAGTATTCTAAGCCTCGTTTCCATGCCCTGAATTGGAACTATGACTTATGTCAAGGAGGAGAACACTTTTCCTATATCCTCTTAGGCTCTGTTCTAGAGACCTGTGAATTAAGCTGACAAACAACAGATTAGCAAGAGAAAAGACAGATTTTTACATAAAGGAGTTCACCAAAAAATGTGAGTCAAGGAGACAGTTAGAATTGGGGGCTTATATAACATCTTAATGGGGTGGGGGATGTGCGGAGGGGCAGCTCTGGGAAAACCAAGGACTGTTCGAGAAGATAAATGGGCCCTAAGGAGAAGAGATGGGAGACATGATAGCTTAGCAACAATGTCCTTTTGGATGTGAGGCCCACCTCTAGTCTTTGGAGATAAGAGTCCATCTTCCCTAGTGGTTCCTAGAGAGGGCATTTATGACCATGCAGTTCTTTGGAGTTCTTTGTGGAGGTTCTGATTTTAGACAGATCAAAGAGTTCAGGGGGAAAAAAAAAACCCAGCTTATTCTCAAATGCCTTCAACTCATCTTTTTCATGTCGCAGCGGTGTTTCTGGACCCTTTCTCCCTAGTGGGGATCAAAGGCCCTTTGCGTGGCAATCAAGCCTTTGCATTTACTGGTGGTCACCGTCTAACCTCACCACGGCCACGGCGTGCCAACACTGGGCCCCTTGTATCGACGGCACACAGTGGGGAGTCGGACATGGAAAGACGGGGTCACGGTATGGAACCCAGAGTCATGGGATCGGGGCTTTGGAACAGCATCTAGGTGGGAGTCTCAGGGGAAGGGTTTAGAGGCAGAGGGAAGCTTGCACGCAGGACGCAGGGCTCACGTCTACAAAGTCGCTGCCAGGTGCAGAGGTGATGCTGCATCTGTAGCGATGCGTGGGACTTTACGTTTCCACTGACGGCACTCCGGAGCCCGGGAAGCGTGTGAGCGCGGCTGCGGCGCCATGAGTACGCGTGAACGGTCGTGACGGCGCTAAGATCCCCGAGGGCTGAAAGCCCATCTCCCGTCGCCTACGTCTGCCCCCAGCTTTCGCACAGAGGAGAGGCTCGGCTGTCGCCTTCTGTAGCTCTTCTCGGCCTGTGGCCGGCATCAGCATGTCTGATTCTCTTGGTGAAAGACAAACAAAAACAAAAACAAAAACTGCCGGAAAACGAACGAGGTGATTGTAGGTGCGCTGTTACCGGAGAGGGAACGTTCATCTAAGGAGGGACATCTCAGAGAAAGGGACTGGAGCCTGGGCGCTCGCAAAAGCAAGCAGGCAGGGGCACCGTCCTCGGCGTGTGCCAGTGACAGGGAGAGTAAGGCGACTGCTCCCTGGGGCTACTCAAGGGAGGGGGGCCTTGACCGTAAGCCCGGCGCTGGGACAGAAAGCGGGGGTGCTGACCCTGGCTATTCCGAGAGCTCGGGGCTCAGGTAAAGCTACACCTGGCCACCTTGGTAGCCAGTCTGCAGGGTGAGGGCGGAGCGCCACCTTCAAGCTCGCAGAGAGCTAGAAGCCCGGCTGCCCCCAGAGGCGGTGACCGTAATTGCGGGACGGGCCTCAGCTGTCCACACGCCCCGCGAACTCTTCGTGCTTGAGGCTCTCGCTGAATGTGAAAATCACACTTTGCAAAACTTCTTAAGATTCCTAGCTCATGACTGCTATTCCTGAGCTCTTACTGAGCAGATGTGTAAGGCAGGACCAAACGTGTTAACTGCCATCAAGATTTTCGTATAGATGAACTGTTAGGGGTGTCTTTATCGTTCTCCGTCCGCCGGCGGTGGGCTTTGATCTACAAACGTAGGAGTTCCCCCCATTCCATTTTCTTAAAAACCGAAAATACAACTAGTATGTGTTCATACCTTAATACCCTATATGACGTAGTATATCCCTGACTGCATAGAACTGCCCTTTTTCCCAGGCATTGATGGGAGTTGCATGTTTTCTTACAAGATTACACGTCTGATGTTTGGGGTGAAAGTCCACAGAACGGCTTCTGTTTCTGTCCACACAAAGGCTTCCTCCTCCCCCTGTACCCATCCGCTCGCAGAGCTGGACACTGGGGATATTTTCATACCCCCCCCCCCCCCGCAGGACCTGTGGTGTCACCCCTTTGTGTCACAATGCCAGGTGAATGAGGCTCCAAGAGAGAAGCGTATTTCTGGAAGGCAAACCGCTACACAGCAGGAGAGCCAGCCAAACTTAACGTGTGGCCGCGGACACACACATCCAAATGAAATGCATTCCCAACTGCCTTCTCCTGTGCTGGGTCCCCCAAGTGCTCTGTCCGCCGTGACATTAGCTGGCACTTGGTCCAGTGTGAAGGAGGGACAGTTGGAGTGGGAAGAGACAGCTGTCCTAACCTGTGTAGATAAAATCTCTCACCGGGACAGCATTTCTTGCCGGTCACAAGCTTGGATCATCTTGACCCCTTCCCCCAGCTGATAAGCTAAGAGGCGGATGTGTAATTCTTCTTCCCAAGAGGGAGGAGACGCTACACTTACCTCAAAACATCAGCCACGGAGGACCTAAGTTTTAAGGCGGCAACTTAATTTGGAGGGAAGCGTGATCCAAGAGAGAAGCAGCTCCAAGGGGAAAGGAAAGTTCACAAGAAACAGAAAGGAAAAAAGAAAATATCAACTCTCCAAGCCACCCTGTGGAAGATGGCCTTTCGGCCCAAGAAGGGGACCTCATGCTGTATTCTCAACACGTTTCAGAATTCCTGGACGCTGGGCAATTCTGTGTGCATGGCTGCTTACTTGGTTACTGAGGAGGTGATACCTAGGAAAAAAAGTTCCCTCTGGAGGACAGTGGGCAGGCAGCAGCTCCAAATCCACGGCAGGGCCGATACCAACTATGATCTTAATAAGCATCGATGCTTCATCCTTTTCCACAACCAAGTAACACAACTGCACTTGAAGTGGCTAAGCTCACGGAAGGGTGAAATCATCACACTCATAATAAGATATAAAAAAAATGAACACATTTTAACAGTTTTATTTAACTAGACAACTGAGGAATACAAAAGTCGATGGTATCACTGGTTCCGAGGAAAAATTTTTTAAAAGGATAAAATCATAGGCTGGGCATGTTGATGTGAAGGTGTATATGGAAAGTCAAGTGGTTTTTCCCCAGGGTGTGGGACACAGCTAATTAAACCCGATTAAGCCCAAAGGGAACAGGGAAGAATTTTTGGGTCTCTAAGAAGTATTTTGCATCGCTATCTGCCACCTACGATTTAGGGAGTTGTAAAATAGTTCAGGTAACTCAGGAAACTGCTGTGCGTAGGCAATGCATAGTCTTCTTTGAAGCACTTTTTTTCCCCACCATTCTGTATCCCTAAATTCACCTCCCAGGAAACCTCATTCTTTCAGATTTGATTTGTGTTAAATCCCACACCATTTTCCTTCTGAATACCATGTGACTCTCAAGTTAAACTCGTGTATTTTTAGTAAATGACACAGAACATAAACACACAAATGTGCACTATCCCTGCCAAAAAAACAATCAGCCTTTGGAACTCTTAAGTGCATTGTGAATACCCAAGATATGTTTTGAAGTCTTTGCTCAGGATTATCCTTAGAACCCACCACAAATTACTTTGAATAACCTCATTGGCGGCAAATTTATTTTCCTCATGTTCTGGCTCATTTTCTGGAGCTATCAAAAGCCATTTATAAGGAAGTTTAAAAAGCAGGTGGGATGGATGGAGCTAGAAATTATTACACTAAGTGAAGTAAGTCAGACCAAGAAAGACAAATACCATATGATATCACCTATACGTGAAATCTAAAACATGACACAAATGAACTTATTTACTAAATAGAAATAGACTTGCAAACATAGAAAACAAACTAATGGTTACCAAAGGCGAAGGGGGAGACGGATAAATTAGGCGTTTGGTATTAAAATATACACACTGCTGTATATAAAATAGATACACAGCAAGGACCTACTGAATAGCACAGGGGACTATACTCGATATCTTGTATATATCACATCATTTATATGTACGTATGTATGTATGTATAACTGAATCACTTTGCCATACACCTGAAACATTGTAAATCAACTATACTATACTTCAGTTCAACTATATCAACTATACTTCAGTTAAAACACACACACACACACACACACACACACACACATACACGAGGACTCCAAGCTGAACACTAACATTCTGAATTTAAAAGCAAGGAAAACTGTCAGTGTAGCCTCGGCTGGGTCGTCCCCTTTTGAACCAGTAACATTTTCCCTCAATCTGAAGGCTTAGACAGGGTTGCCGGTAAAATAAAAAAGTAAACACTATGAGGTCCAACCACTGTAATCTGTAAATAAAGTATGTATAGGGCAACATTTGTGCTTCCACAGGAAACGATGTTTTGTTTAGACCATATTCTTCCTGCTAAATGATTCTGATTCTCTTCATAGCCTTGCCTTGCCTTTGAGTGATTTCACAGCTCAGGAGGTTCCAAATGACTGAGAGTACTGCAAAATAATTCTCGTCAATAGACATGAAAATTCTGCCTTTGGAAATTCAGTTGACTTCTCTGCCCCACAAAAATGGAAGTCAGTTTGCTTCCATTTGTCCATTCATGTCCATGTTTTTGACCTAGAGATATGACTCTTCTTTGGATTGTTCTAGGACGGAGTTTAACAACCTACCACTGGTTCACTCAGCAATAAAGTGTTAAATGCCATCTTGAACATTTGTTCATTTTTTTTTTTAATTAATTTTTTATTTATGGCTGTGCTGGGTCTTCGTTTCTGTGCGAGGGCTTTCTCTAGTTGCGGCAAGTGGGAGCCACTCTTCATCGTGGTGCGCGGGCCTCTCATTATCGCGGCTTCTCTTGTTGCGGAGCACAGGCTCCAGACGCGCAGGCTCAGTAATTGTGGCTCACGGGCCTAGTTGCTCCGCGGCATGTGGGATCTTCCCAGACCAGGGCTCGAACCCGTGTCCCCTGCATTGGCAGGCAGATTCTCAACCACTGCGCCACCAGGGAAGCCCCCCTGTTCATTTTATATCTGTCTGAGAGTCGTGGTTTTACCTTTTCTTTGAAAATTATCCTTGAAAAGACCTTTTTTTCATAGAATGGACTTGCCTTTTGGAAAAGAAGCATAGCAAAAACTTCCCAAGGAAGGTTTATTGACAAAGTTCTGCCTAGAGATGTATTTCAAACTTCCATTGAGAAAACAATCACAAGATAAAACTCTATTTTATGACGCTGCACTCTTGTCTTGGAAGAAGTTTGTCAGTTTCCTGCCCTTTTTTGTTTCCTTACCATGCAAACTCCAAACGGAGCTTGAATGTCAAGCTGGTGATAAATCTTTTTTAAAAAATTGAAAATGCTTGTCAGCAAAACCGTTTTTGTTTTGCTTTGGGCTGTTAGCCCTGTCTCACTGTTGATGGGGTTCAGGACGTGCTACCCCAAAACATGACAGGTTGGCATATGGAGTATTTTAAACTGAGGGAGTTTGAGAAAAGGACTGAAGCAGGAAGGTCACACTGATGTCTTCCTCCTACCCCACCCTCCAAGCTTGCCCTTCTTCCCTAAAACAGGTCATTAAATTCCCATGTGAGAGGCGCCCTCGCTGTACCAGGAGGAGAGAAGACGTTCACATCACCAGAGATGGGGATCTGGGGGCTGAGAAATCTGTACAGAATAAACCTCGTTCAACTAACCCTCACCTTCCTAGTTACCTCATCACCCTTCACTACCCCAAGCCCAAACCCCTTTGTCTTGTCAATTCTGTACAAATTTATTGTTTGTCTGAAAGGTATAAAAGCTTCCTGCTCAGGTCATTTTCTTGGGTTTTCATTCTCTTGTGAAGGCTCCCAGGTAAACATTTAATAAAATGTGTATGCCTTTCTCCTGTTGATCTCTCTTGTGTCTGCTCAATTTTCAGACCCAGCTCGAGACCCAAAAAGGGCGGAGGAGAATTCTTCCTCCTTTATACTGTCATAGGAATATTCTCAGAAGTCAGACCTCTTACCATCATGTGGTCCTTCTCTTGCTTTTTCCTTCAAGGAGTTGGTAAGAAATCTGGCCATGGCTGGCCAGGGGCAACAGGGCAGGGGGTTTCTGGGTGGAGACCCAGACCATTAAAAGGGGACCAGCTGGGAATTGACCTGAAGCTTGGAGAGGACATCTCAGCTGCTAAGGCCCGCTTGTGTCCTAGCTCTCGGGAGCCACTGCCTTGGTCTCCTAAAATTTCCTGGAGGAAGAGCTAGGGGCCGTGTTCTCATCTGGAGAAGTGGATTCTCTTCCGAGCTCTCTGGTTGCTGATAGAATTCATTTCTTTGTGGCTGTCGAACTCAGAATCGCTGGCTTCAGAGAGACTCTGCTGTGTCACGTGTCTTGCCTCTAAAGCTTCTTTGAAAAGCCTGAGTGAAGTGGTCAGGTCCACCCAGGGCAATCTGCCTACTGATTTACTCAACGTCTATGTTTGGGTTAGGGACCCTAATCACCTCTAAAATATGGCATCTACTAAAAACGCTTCACCTCTGCTATACACAACCTAATCACTGGACTGACATCCATCACATGCAAAGACCATGCCTACACTCAAAGGCAGGGATTATACAGGATGTACAGACCAGGGGGTGGAAATCTTGGGGGCGTCTGTTTCATTCTGCCCCTTGCAGTTGTCAAAAAATCAGATATTCTCCTAGAGATTCTGTGCAGTGCTATAACAGGACTGAGAAAATCAGTTTTGTCTGTGACTTGAGCAATGTCAATTTGATGTTAAAGGTCATCTTTCTTTTTACCTTCACCCAAAAGACTTAATTAAGCTGCGGAAACCTCTAATGAGAGATTTTGCTGGTGACTGAGAAATGAGCAGCATGGAATAACCGTGCTCCTCTATTTTTAACAAAATTTTTCCGCTAGCTGCTGATTTGCTTTATTCTCAGTAGAGTTAACTCAGGCATTCAGTGCAATAGACTGAATGTTTCTGTCCAACCCCCCCCAAAAAAATTCATATGTGGGATTCTGACCCACATGGGATGGTATTAGCGCTGGGGTCTTTTGGAGGTGATCAGGTCATGAGTTCCCATGAATGGGATTAGTGCCCTTATAAATGAGACCCCAGACAGTCCCCTCAACCCTCCCACCATGTGAGGACACAGCGAGAAGATGGCCACCTATGAACCAGAAAGCGTGACCTCACAAGACAATAAATCTGCTGATGCCTTGATCTTGAACTTCCGTGCCTCCAGAACTATGAGAAACAATGTCTGTTGTTTAAGCCTCCCAGTCTATGGCATTTTCTTTTGAATTTTATATTTTTTTAATACAGCAGGTTCTTATTAGTTATCTATTTTATACATATTAGTGTATATATGTCAATCCCAATGTCTCAATTCATTTTTGTTATAGCAGCCTAAACTAAGATATTCACATTCAGGAGAGAGCTCGTAACTCTTGGAGGATGAGATAGTGTACTTGTCCAAAATAGCAAAATAAAAGAACATCATGCATTGTTTGTATTTATAGCTGAGTCTCTTTACCATCATTTAAGATTTCTGAGTGAAGCTCTTCGGTACTAGGTATGACTCAGGAACGGGAGCCAAGAGTATAGATGGTGGGATTTGAGATCGGCGAAGGACCATATACATTTCCACTCAAGTACCTTCATTCAGTGATGAAGCACTCGAAGCCCTGACATGGCAGGGCTTCCCACTGGTCACAGAGGGAGTGGGTTTGGGATGCAACAAGACCCCGATTCTTAGAATTCCAGCCCCCTGAGTACTCCATTCTGCTTCTGTCCTCTGTTGCTTAGAGATGATGACCGCATACACCGGGAGGTCTGCACAGCCAGGAAGTGCTAAACATCGATGCTGGCAAGTAACAGAATCCAATCTTTCTAGGAAACTATAGCATATCTGTACTTGGAATTCTCCGAGTGCAATTCTAGCCTTTGGACCTCAAGAGAGACAGGATGACACCTGAACACCAACCCCAAGTCAACAATATCAACAAAAGCAACAAGGTCATAGGAAGACTCAGCTCAAGCAATCAACATCAGGAGGGTGGAAGCAGTAGGAAGGTGGGCGGGGATATCACATACGGATACACTAAAAAGGTCAGGGTCCCTGTGGTCTACAAGGAGGGAAGATGAAGAGCTGGGACCACATGGTTCCCTCCTATGCATTCAGTCTCGCCCTAGCACAGGTTCTAGGTACATCAAGGTCTTCACCTGGCTTCAGCTTCAGACCAACCTTCATCCTAATTCTGCCAGACGCGTGTTTCAGTGCCCGTCACGGGAATACTGCCTGGTCTGTGCAACCAGTGTTCTGCCCTGCACCGTCTCACACACCTGGGTTAACGACGCAAGCCCTGTGTGGCTCCTCACGCCTCAAAACTTTTCCTGCAAACTTGCCTAGTCCCCCAGTTTCTCCAAAATGGGGGCTTTGCTTTCTTCTTGCTAATTTTTTTTACCAGGAAAGTCCTCCTTCTAAGCCATGGTGATCAAACTTGACCATGTATATGAATCCCACTGGAGTGCTTGTTCGTTAAAACACTCACTGCTTTGCAGCAACATGGATGGACTTGGAGGGTATCTTGCTAAGTGAAGTAAGTCACACAGAGAAAGACAAATACTGTACATATCACTTACACGTGGAATCTAAAAAATGCAACAAACTAGTGAATATAACTGAAAAGAAGCAGACTCACAGATACAGAGAACAAACTAGAGGTTACCACTGGGGAGAGGGAAGGGGGAGGGGCAACAGAGGGGTAGGGGGTTAGGAGGCACAAACTGTTAGGTATAAAATAAGCTACAAGGATATACTGTCCAACATGGGGAATATGGCCAGTATTTTATAACAACTACAAATGGAATATAACCTTTAAAAATTGTGAGTCAATATATTGTACACCTGTAACTTACATAATATTGTATAGCAACTATACTTAAAACATTTTTAAATTAAAAAACTAATTAAAATACTCCGTGCCGAATCCACTCCCTCCGCCCCACCTGCCCCATCCCGAGTACCTGACTGAGGAGGTGCGGCTTGGGGTGAGAGTCTGCATTTCTAAGCGGCTCCCAGGGGCTGGTGAGGCAGCTGGTCTGGAAACACACCTTGGGAGCCAGAACGCTACGAGGCAACATGGCGTCATCGGTCATGAGTTCCGCTGTCCGTTCTCCCTGGTTTCAACTGCCTGGTTTTGTCAGCATCCACCTAGGGAGCTAACCTTCTCCAGGTGGTCGCAGCGGGTCACCAGATGCCTTCCCCACCTCCAACCTGCAATGCTGTAAGGCAGGCAGCATTAGCTCCATCCTACCAATGAAGAAATGGGGCTTGGAGCTACTGAAGAACTTTCTCTCTGCACAGAGTTTACAAAAGGCCAAATCAGGATGCCAGCTGAGTCTCTTCTGCCTTCCGCCTCTTCTTTTTATTTCCCGCTGTACTGTCACGCCAAAGGTCAACTCTCTTCTTTTAGAATCCGGCTTCTGACAAATGTCCGTTCCCTTTCCTCTTTCCATCTCTTTCCGACGCTCCTGAAAGCAGTGGCTCACAGGCAGTCCACCGGGAGCCAGAACAGGACCCCAGAGATCAGCAGTTTCGGAAGCCCCAAGTTCAAGTTCAGCCTGTCCTCACCCATCAGAGACCACGTTGCAGTGGCTCCTGGACTACCTTCTAGACGTCAGCCAGCGTCTGTCTGCCCTCGTGAGGTGGACAGGCATCGTTTGGAGAAGGATCCAGTTTCACAGCTTTCCCTGATGGGCAGGTAGAGCTACCCAAAGGTTAATTACTCCTCATATCTCCAGGTGGCCACAGTTTTGAAATTAGCAGCGCAGGGTGAGACATGGGCGGTTTCACGCTGCAGTAGCTGCCCAGGTGTCCTTTATGGAAGTTGTCATAATTGATATTTTCTGGGTGACTCTTCAACTCATGACCATTGTAGATTAAAATGGACCCTATGCACTTATCAACGTTGACAAATGTATTTACTCACAGAAATTCAACAACTGAACCATCTCAAGTTAATTAGGTCAACAGCAGTTTAGAACTTTGGGTCGACAGCAGCGTTCTCTGTTTGCAGGAGCGCAGAGAAACGCCCATCTTGAAAGGAGGATATGGCAGGGAGAAAGGAAGCTTCCCTCGTGGAAAAGGCATTCCGTGACTCTGTGAATGAGGGAATGTGCAGGCTGGCGTCTCAACTCCCATCCGAGCCCCCTCTCCACCCAAACAGGACAGACTTTCAGACCGGCTGGCTCACCGAAAATGATACGAGGAGAAATGACCAAAGACAGAGAACTGGAGGAGTCTCCTTTTTATCCTAATTTTGTCCCTCCAGAAACTGGACCTAGCCATTAAAGGTCACACAGACTCCCTCTCTCATTCAGCAACATGTAGCACTTTGCCATTTCCCAATGCCCTGCTGTGGGGATTTTTTTCCCCCTGAATGAACCCAATAAGTTGTCAGAGCAAAATGTCCTATTTAAGTATGGGAGCACATCTGGTTCAATTTCCTACTTTTGATCTATTTTCGTAGTGCCCTCACTGTGGCACAAGAGCCCACGGAGCTATCCAAGACAAATGAAAATGTTACCCAATGATCTTGCGTTAAAAAAAAAAAAAAAGTCCCTCTTTTAAAAGTTTATAAGTTCTCTCTCTCTGTATGTATGTGTGTATACACACACACACACACGTTATTTATATGTTAATTACATACATATATTATTTCCAATAGATAATGTATTTCTTGAGGGTAGCCTGTATCACAATTTTTTATCCTAAACACCTTAACACAAGATTAAACTGCCACAGATAGTTAACACACTTTTTGAACAAATGAATAATTAAATAAATTTTTTATTGAAGTATAGTTGCTTTACAATGTTGTGTTAATTTCTGCCGTATGGCAACGTGATTCAGTTATACATACATATATATTCTTTTTCATATTCTTTTCCATGATGGTTTATCACAGGATACTGAATATTGTTCCCTGTGCTCTACAGTAGGACCTTGTTGTCTATCCATCCTATATATACTAGTTTGTATCTGCTAACCCCAAACTCCCACTCCATCCCTCCCCCACCCCCCAACCCCCTTGGCAACCACAAGTCTGTTCTCTGTGTCTGTGAGTCTATTTCTGTTTTGTAGATAAGTCCATTTGTGTCATACTTTAGATTCCACATACAAGTGATATCATATGGTATTTGTCTTTCTCTGTCTGACTTCACTCAGTATGATAATCTCTAGGTTCACCCATGTTGCTGCAAATGGCCTTATTTCATTCCTTTTTATGGCTGAGTAATATTCCACTGTATATATGTAGCACATCTTCTTTATCCATTCATCTGTCAAAGGACATTTAGGTTGCTTCCATGTCTTGATTATTGCAAATAGTGCTGCTATGAGCATAGGGGTGCATGTAACTTTTTGAATTAGAGTTTTCTTTTCTTTTCTGGATATACACCCAGGAGTGGGATTGCAGGATCATATGGCAACTCTATTTTCACTGGAACAAACGAATATTTTAATTGCTCTGCTGGGTTGTTAATTTCAATGTTTTCCCCTCCTCTTCCATGAACTAATTTATCTTTATTTGGAAATAGGGTGACCATGCATCCTGGTTTGCTGAGGACTTTTGGGGGGCTTAGCATGGAAAGTCCTACATCCAGAGAACCAGATGGTTGGTGAGGCTATTTGGAAAGATTATGCTTTCAGCTTTTTACATTCCTTTTCCCAAATTCTTGCGAGTTTGTTGTCCCTACACAAACTCTTCCAACTCCTGTATCTCCAACTTGTCCTAGCTATAGAAAGGAACCATGCATTTCCCTCACTGAACAAAAGCCCCCACTAGTGGTCTAGCGGTCTACATCCTTTGGAGAAAAATGTGTCAGTTACAGGAACAGAAGGAGGAGGAGATAGAGTATCCCTGTTATAAATGAGAGCTAAAGTTTAAGTATTAAACAGATGCATATTTATTGGGTTTGCTGTTGACAAATAGAGTAGTAGGAGTCAACCATCTTCCTCAGGTTCCTTTTTTTTTTTTAATTTTTATTTATTTATTTATTTATTTATTTACTTTGGCTGCGTTGAGTCTTCGTTGCTGCACACAGGCTTTCTCTAGTTGTGGGGAGCGGGGGCTACTCTTTCTTGTGGTGCGCAGGCTTCTCACTGCAGTGGCTTCTCTTGTTGCGGAGCACGGGCTCTAGGTGCGCGGGCTTCAGTACTTGTGGCATGCGGGCTCAGTAGTTGTGGCTCGCGGGCTCTAGAGCGCTGGGTCAGTAGTTGTGGCGCATGGGCTTAGTTGCTCCGCGGCATGCGGGATCTTCCAGGACCAGGGCTTGAACCCATGTCCCCTGCATTGGCAGGCGGATTCTTAACCACTGCACCACCAGGGAAGCCCTCTCAGGTTCCATTTTTAAGTCTGAGGCTAAACAGTGTCACTGTCAAAAATTCTCTCCAAAGATGTATGTGCCTAGTGACAGAGGACCTGAGGAAGAGTCTATATGTGTCCTAACAATGCTGTAACAAATTCCCACAAATGCATTGGCTTAAGACAACACCAGTGTACTTCTGTACAGTTTTGGAGGTCAGAAGTCAGATGTAAGCTTTGATATATAAGACGGATAAAAAACAAGGTCCTACTGTAGAGCACAGGGAACTATGTTCAATATCCTGTGATAAACCATCATGGAAAAGAATCTAAAATAAAGAAAGTATAACTGAATTACTCTGTTGTACAGCAGTAATGAACACAACATTGTAAATCAACTATAGTTCGATTTTAAACCAAAGTCGGAAACGGATCTCGCTGGGCGGAAATCAAGGTGCGGGGAAGGCTGTGCTCTGGAGGCCGCAGGCAGAATTTGCTCCCTTGCCTGTTCCAGCTTCTAAAGGCCGCCTGCATCCTCTGGTTCGTGGTCCCTTCACAGGCAACTGAGTAGCGTCTTCCAACGACCCCGTGCTTCCCGTGTCGCAGCTTCTTCTCTGACTCTGCTGCCTTCTGCCTATAAGGACCCTTGTGAGCACGTCGGCAACCCCAGATAACCTCCGCCTCTCAAGATCCTCCACTTAGCCTCATCAGCAAAGTCCCTTTTGCCTTATAAGGTAGCACACTGGCTGACTGGGGGATGAGGACGGGCATCTTTGGGGGGCATTATTCGGAGTCGCCTTGGCTTTGCTCAGTGCTTTGCTGACCCCAGAAGGCAAGATCATGTCAGGTCTGAAAGCATCATCTGAACGGGAAAGCAGGATACACTTCCATTTTTATCACAGACCCATGTCCTTTGGGCTCTGCCAAAGCTGACACTCATTCTTTTTCTGAAAACTGAGATAGAATGGACATTTAATATTGTATCTGTTTTAGGTGCGTGACATAATAGTTTGATATAGGTATATATTCTGAAATGACTCCCACAATGAGTTTAGTTAACATATATCACCTCATATACATACAATTTTTTAAAAGATGTTTTTGATGTGGACCCTTTTTTAAAGTCTGGATTGAATTTGTTACAGTACTGCTTCTATTTTATGTTTTGGTTTTTTGGCCGCGAGGCATGTGGGATCTTAGCTCCCCGACCAGGGATCGAACCCGCACCCACTGCATTGGAAGGCGAAGTCTTAACCACTGGACCGCCAGGGAAGTCCCTCGTTACAATCTTTTTTTTTAACTTGGAATGAGAGGTTTTAAGATCTACTCTCCTAGCCACTTTCAAATATACTGTGAAATATTGTTAACTACAGTCACCATGCTACATCTCAAGGACTTATCACTGGAATTCTGTGACCTTTGACCCCGTCACCCATTTCACCCATCCCCCCCCCCCCCACTGGCAACCACCAATCTGTTCTCTTGTTTCTATGAGTGTTTTTTTTTTTTTTTAACATTCCACATGTAAGTGAGGTCATACAGTATTTGTCTTTCTCTGTCTGACTTATTTCACTTAGCTTAATGCTCTCAAGGTCCAGCCATGGTGTTGCAAATGGTGGGATTTCCATTTTCCTCATGGCTGAATAATATTTCGTTTTATATATGTACCACATCTCTTTACCCATTCATCTGTTGATGGACTGAGCCCCCGTGCCACAACTACTGAAGCCCGCGTGCCTAGAGCCCATACTCTGCAACAAGAGAAGCCACCGCAGTGAGAAGCCCGCGCACCGCAATGAAGAGTAGCCCCCACTCGCCCCAACTAGAGAAAGCCCATGCGCAGCAACGAAGACCCAACGCAGCCAAAAATAAATAAATTAAATAAATTTAAAAATAAATGAATAGATCGTGCACTTTAAATACGAGAAAAAAATTTAGGTTGTTTCCATGTCTTGGCTACTGTAAACAGTGCTGCTGTGAACTTGGGGTGCAGGTATCTTTTCAGGATAGTGATTTTATTTCCTTTGGATAAATACCCAGAAGTGGAATTGCTGGATTATCTGGTAGTTCTATTTTTAATTTTTTGAGGAACCTCCATCCTGTTTCCACAGTGGCTGCACCGATTTATGTTCCCACCAACAGTGCACAAGGGTTCCCCTTTCTCCACACCCTCTCCAGCATGTATTATCTCTTGTCTTTTGGATAAAAGCCATTCTAACAGGTATGAGGTCATATCTTACTATGGTTTTGATTTGCATTTCCTGGATGACTAGTGACGTTGAGCACCTTTTCATGTACCTGTTGGCCATCTGTATGTCTTCTTTGGAAAAAATGTCTATTCAGATTCTCCTCTGACACTCAGTTTTAACTGACTCATTAGCTCCTGAAGCTAAGTCACGAGAGGATGGAAGTCATTGCTTTATTGGTCTAAATGCCTCATCTTGCTGAACAAACATTAAGAGAAGCATCCACCAGTGACCAAAATTTTATCCTTTAATCAAAAGAGTGCATTCCCAAACTGAATATTTTAGCTTTTTATCTGATCTTCACTTAGCTATTTTCCCAAGGTGAGATGCTATTTATAGATCTGCAGCTCATCTTAAACTACTTTTTCTGATGTCACTGAAGACAAGAAAAAAGTCCCAAATATCAGCAGAAGAATGCAAATATTAGCATGCTGCTGATATTCAACCGTTTCTGACCCACAAAAGAATCTCAGTTTCATGTAGCTCAACCTGGAAATAATTCATTAAATGAGAACTTGCCATTTACACTGTCCTTCAGTAAGAGAATGTGAATTGAGAGAGATGAATGATGGATATTTTGGTCTCATTGTCTGAAATGGTTTGTATTGAATTCAAGAAGTATTGATTCACTGATTTACTCTTTCTTTCAAGGAAGATTTATGAATATTCATTGAGTGTCCATAAATAGGCTGTATTGTGTGGGTACAAAAAAAGGATGAAACACAATCTCTACCCTAAAGAAAAGATTCAGTGTGGTCTGATTCTGGCATGTTCTAGAAAAGGTGGTGATCTCAGGAAAATGAGCACCTTTCTAGACTTCTTTGCCACGGTCTTGGAGTATTTTAAGAGCCCTAGAAGATATTACCCAGCTTCTTTCTAATTTCCAGTTAAAGATACAAAAATTAGTACAGTATGAAGAAGTCAGGCTAGACATAAAAAAGAGCTTCCTAATAATAAAGCAAGCTCTTCCCTGAAAACGCATAAGATGTCCGTTTTCCAGGAGAGGGTTAATCTCTGTGTGGGTCCTTTTTGAGCACAGACAGGAGACAATAACATCTCAAGGTTCCTTGGCTGTGTTTTGTGATTCTCCAATGCATAACATTTTTACCCCCCATGCCCGTGGGGAAAAATAAAGATATGGAATAAAGCACTTTTACAACCTTGATTAACTTTACACAGAAGGATGAGATCATGTATTTGGAAGGTGAACTTGGGATTTGTAAAATGATGGGTATATTTCGTAGCACCATAAAGAATAATGACCCTGCTACGGAAAATGGTAAAGGGACGACATAACGTCTCCAACTCTTCATTTTCTGGGGGAAAAAAAGGCTTAATAATGATTATTATAGTTTATAATGGGATTTAGCGGCTGCCTAACTGTGTTTTGATTTTCCAGGATTAGCGCTCGGTGCCATAATTGTAATTCCTCCTGATTGCAGACTGCACTGCAGTTACCCAGCCACTTGATTCCTTCCGAGTGCCAGCCTCTGCATTCTTTTCCGGCTGATTTGAAGGTAATGAAACAATCTATATATAGGTGTTTTGCAGAGGTTTTTTTATTTCTAGCTAAATGTTAACTATACATTTTTCCTGTAGTAAACGCTGCTAACAGCAAAGGAGTAGAATGGATTTTCAGGAGAAAGTATTTGAAACCTGACTTGACTTTAATCAGTTTCATCTCATCTCCAATCCCCAACTCACTTTAGAGGCTGATGAAGGATAAATGGAGAGATAGACTGTATTTGTCAATGTCTATTCAAAGGCCATCAATATTTGATGGAGAGTACAGTAAACACCTTAGGAGAGTCTCCCATTTAGACTGCAGGGAAATAGAGATTTCTGTACAAATAGAGGCCACCTTGGGAGCACAAGCAACACAGCATCTTAAGATGCCAACTGTGGGACCCTCATATGGCAGGTATAAAGGCTCATAGGGATGCACGCTTGTATAAACTGAATCCCTGCTTCTCCTTTAGGTCCCTATACGAGTTCTCTCCTTTTCATTCTCACCTGATTTCTGTTTGGTTTGTTCATCATTCTGTTGGTTTATTTATTTATTTTCTACATATATTCTATGTGTCTTTCTAAGCCACCTTAAAACCTTTGTGGAAAAAGAGAGATAATGAATGGATATATGGATGGGTGGGTAAGTGGGTGGATGGATAGGAGAGGATGGGAGAATGGATAAACAAATGGATGGGTGGATGGATGAATGGATGGATGGAAGGATAACAGGATGGGGTGGATGAATGGACAGTATACTTGTGAATGGATGGATGGATGAATGGAAAGGTGTATTTGTGGAAGGATGGATGGATGGATGGATGGAAAGATATATAGGTGAATGGGTAAATGGATGGATGGATGGATAGCTGGAAAGATGTATGGGTCAAGAGGTAAGTGGATGGATGGGTGAGTAGGTAAATGAATGGATGGGTAGATGGAGAGATGGATGGGTCAATAGGTAAGTGGATAGATGGGTGAGTAGGTAAATGGATGGATGGGTAGATTTGTGGATGGATGAATAGAAGGATGGGATGGATGGATGAATGGAAGGAAAGGTGGATTTTTGGATGGATGGATGGATGGATAGACAGGTGGATGGGTGGACAAATGAATGGATAGATGGAAGGAAAAAACTTAGATAGATGGATATATGGATGGATATATGGATAGATGGATTGATAGTGGGTGGATAAATGGGTAGATGAATGAATGGATGAATGGACAAAAAGAACCCTGAAAGAATACACACTTATGTCAGCAAACCTCTTGGGTAAACATCATTTTCTACCACATGACGGTTTGTCCCATTCTTTTCTTCCTCTCCTCCATTAACAGTGCCATTGCTTTAGTTTGATTTTTCATTCATCAGCTCTCAAATCAATTCTCATTCTTCAACTCTCTTTCCTCTGAGAAACTCCTGTTTCTCATGCTCTCCTCGCTTTTTCCAGCATTTAGGCACCCCCTTTTTTCTATGCCCAAATCATCTTGAATATAACTTTCTTATAGCACATACCATACCCTTTGTCATCTTTCTGTCTCCTTTGACAAACAGTGGGGCCTCTTCGAGGCTCTTGTGTTTGTCTTATCTTGGTATCCCCAGTGCTGCACATATTGTTCTGCATGTTGCAATAACAGAAGGTAGCATTTATTAGGTTCCTCCTGTCTACTAAGTGTGTCACATATACCTCACTTGTATTGTGTCATTCCATCCCCACAACAATCATAAGTGGTAGGTATTGATGTGATTCTTATTTATAATTAAGAAAGTTCATTAAGGTTCAGAGGGGTTTGGTGACTTGCCTAAGATCACAAAGCTGATAAGTGGTGCAATGGAGGTAGAAATCTAGGCTGTCTGACTCTAGAACACACATTCTTCATGGACAGTATCGTCCCAAGTGGGTGAAAATTGGTTCTTGGGAGGTGAAAAGAATAATACTCATTTTACGTGCAGAGTTCAGAAATACAGAACAGAGAAGCAGCATATCTGTTAAAACTTCATGGGGGGTGGA
>NC_138903.1:5209633-5447133 GCF_965194825.1 Balaenoptera physalus
AGGGGTTAAGAATCCGCCTGCCAATGCAGGGGACACGGGTTTGAGCCCTGGTCCAGGAAGATCCCGCATGCTTTGGAGCAACTAAGCCCGTGCACCACAACTACTGAGCCTGCGCTCTAGAGCCCGCGAGCCACAACTACTGAGCCCGTGTGCCTAGAGCGCGTGCTCTGCAACAAGAGAAGGCACCGCAATGAGAAGCCCGCGCACTGCAACGAAGAGTAGCCCCCGCTCGCTGCAACTAGAGAAAGCCCGTGCGCAGCAACGAAGACCCAGAGTGGCCAAAAATTAATTAATTAATTAATTTAAAAATATACATATATACACAGATATATATATACACAAAGATATATATGTATTCATATATAATATATATATATATATATATATATGATTTATTTTGAGGAATTGGTTCATGCAATTGTAGGGCCTGGCAGGTCCAAATTCCGTAGGGTAGGATATGCAGGCTGGAAACTCTGGCAAGAGTTGACATTGTAATCTTGAGTCTTCTTGAGTCTGAATTGTGCCTTTTTAGGGCAGGCTTTCAGGCTGGAAACTCAGACAGGGAATTGACATTGTGGTCTTGAGTCTGAAATCTGTAGGGCCGGCTGGCAGTCTGGAAACTGAGACAGGAGTTCTATGTTACAATCTTTTTTTTTTTTTTTTTTTTTTTTTTTTTAACATCTTTATTGAAGTATAATTGCCTTACAATGGTGTGTTAGCTTCTGCTTTATAACAAAGTGAATCAGTTATACATATACAATATGTTCCCATTTCTCTTCCCTCTTGCATCTCCCTCCCTCCCACCCTCCCCATCCCATCCCTCTAGGTGGTCACAAAGCACCGAGCTGATCTCCCTGTGCTATGCGGCTGCTTCCCACTAGTTATCTATTTTACATTTGGTAGTGTATATATGTCCATGACACTCTCTCACCCTGTCACATCTCACCCCACCCCCTCCCCATATCCTCAAGTCCATTCTCTAGTAGGTCTGTGTCTTTATTCCCGTCTTGCCACTAGGTTCTTCATGGCCTCTTTTTTTTTTTTTTTTTTTTTTCCCCTTAGATTCCGTATATATGTGTTAGCATACTGTATTTGTTTTTCTCTTTCTGACTTACTTCACTCTGTATGACAGACTCTAACTCCATCCACCTCATTACAAATACCTCCATTTCATTTCTTTTTATGGCTGAGTAATATTCCATTGTATATATGTGCCACATCTTCTTTATCCATTCATCTGTCGATGGACATTTAGATTGCTTCCATGTCCTGGCTATTGTAAATAGAGCTGCAATGAACATTTTGGTACATGACTCTTTTTGACCTATGGTTTTCTCAGGGTATATGCCCAGTAGTGGGATTGCTGGGTCGTATGGTAGTTCTATTTGTAGTTTTTTAAGGAACCTCCATACTGTTCTCCATAGTGGCTGTATCAATTTACATTCCCACCAACAGTGCAAGAGTGTTCCCTTTCCTCCACACCCTCTCCAGCATTTATTGTTTCTAGATTTTTTGATGATGGCCATTCTGACCGGTGTGAGATGATATCTCATTGTAGTTTTGATTTGCATTTCTCTAATGATTAATGATGTTGAGCATTCTTTCATGTGTCTGTAGGCCATCTGTATATCTTCTTTGGAGAAATGTCTATTTAGGTCTTCGGCCCATTTTTGGATTGGGTTATTCGTTTTTTTGTTATTGAGCTGCATGAGCTGCTTGTAAATCTTGGAGATTAATCCTTTGTCAGTTGCTTCATTTGCAAATATTTTCTCCCATTCTGATGGTTGTCTTTTGGTCTTGTTTATGGTTTCCTTTGCTGTGCAAAAGCTTTTAAGTTTCATTAGGTCCCATTTGTTTATTTGTGTTCTTATTTCCATTTCTCTGGGAGCTGGGTCAAAAAGAATCTTGCTGTGATGTATGTCATAGAGTGTTCTGCCTATGTTTTCCTCTAAGAGTTTGATAGTGTCTGCCCTTACACTTAGGTCTTTAATCCATTTTGAGTTTATTTTTGTGCATGGTGTCAGGGAGTGTTCTATTTTCATACTTTTACATGTACCTGTCCAATTTTCCCAGCACCACTTATTGAAGAGGCTGTCTTTTCTCCACTGTATATGCTTGCCTCCTTTATCAAAAATAAGGTGCCCATATGTGTGTGGGTTTATCTCTGGGCTTTCTATCCTGTTCCATTGATCTATATTTCTGTTTTTGTGCCAGTACCAAACTGTCTTGATTACTGAAGCTTTGTAATATAGTCTGAAGTCAGGGAGCCTGATTCCCCCAGCTCCATTTTTCGTTCTCAAGATTGCTTTGGCTATTCGGGGTCTTTTGTGTTTCCATACAAATTGTGAAATTTTTTGTTCTAGTTCTGTGAAAAATGCCAGTGGTACTTTGATAGGGATTGCATTGAATCTGTAGATTGCTTTGGGTAGTAGAGTCATTTTCACAATGTTGATTCTTCCAATCCAGGAACATGGTATATCTCTCCATCTATTTGTATCATCTTTAATTTCTTTCATCAGTGTCTTATAATTTTCTGCATACAGGTCTTTTGTCTCCTTAGGTAGGTTTATTCCTAGATATTTTATTCTTTTTGTTGCAATGGTAAATGGGAGTGTTTTCTTAATTTCACTTTCAGATTTTTCGTCATTAGTGTATAGAAATGCAAGAGATTTCTGTGCATTAATTTTGTATCCTGCTACTTTACCAAATTCATTGATTAGCTCTAGGAGTTTTCTGGTAGCATCTTTAGGATTCTCTATGTATAGTATCATGTCATCTGCAAATAGTGACAGCTTTACTTCTTCTTTTCCGATTTGGATTCCTTTTATTTCTTTGTCTTCTCTGATTGCTGTGGCTAACACTTCCAAAACTATGTTGAATAATAGTGGTGAGAGTGGGCAACCTTGTCTTGTTCCTGATCTTAGTGGAAATGGTTTCAGTTTTTCACCATTGAGGACAATGTTGGCTGTGGGTTTGTCATATATGGCCTTTATTATGTTGAGGAAAGTTCCCTCTATGCCTACTTTCTGCAGGGCTTTTATCATAAATGGGTGTTGAATTTTGTCGAAAGCTTTCTCTGCATCTATTGAGATGATCATATGGTTTTTCTCCTTCAGTTTGTTAATATGATGTATCACATTGATTGATTTGCGTATATTGAAGAATCCTTGCATTCCTGGGATAAACCCCACTTGATCATGGTGTATGATCCTTTTAATGTGCTGTTGGATTCTGTTTGCTAGTATTTTGTTGAGGATTTTTGCATCTATGTTCATCAGTGATATTGGCCTGTAGTTTTCTTTCTTTGTGACATCTTTGTCTGGTTTTGGTATCAGGGTGATGGTGGCCTCGTAGAATGAGTTTGGGAGTGTTCCTCCCTCTGCAATATTTTGGAAGAGTTTGAGAAGGATAGGTGTTAGCTCTTCTCTAAACGTTTGATAGAATTCACCTGTGAAGCCATCTGGTCCTGGGCTTTTGTTTGTTGGAAGGTTTTTAATCACAGTTTCAATTTCAGTGCTTGTGATTGGTCTGTTCATATTTTCTATTTCTTCCTGGTTCAGTCTCGGCAGTTTGTGCCTTTCTAAGAATCTGTCCATTTCTTCCAGGTTGTCCATTTTATTGGCATAGAGTTGCTTGTAGTAATCTCTCATGATCTTTTGTATTTCTGCAGTGTCAGTGGTTACTTCTCCTTTTTCATTTCTAATTCTATTGATCTGAGTCTTCTCCCTTTTTCTCTTGATGAGTCTGGCTAATGGTTTATCAATTTTGTTTATCTTCTCAAAGAACCAGCTTTTAGTTTCATTGATTTTTGCTATTGTTTCCTTCATTTCTTTTTCATTTATTTCTGACCTGATCTTTATAATTTCTTTCCTTCTGCTGGCTTTGGGGTTTTTTTGTTCTTCTTTCTCTAATTGCTTTAGGTGCAAGGTTAGGTTGTTTATTCGAGATGTTTCCTGTTTCTTGAGGTAGGCTTGTATTGCTATAAACTTCCCTCTTAGCACTGCTTTTGCTGCGTCCCATAGGTTTTGGGTCGTCGTATCTCCATTGTCATTTGTTTCTAGGTATTTTTTGATTTCCCCTTTGATTTCTTCAGTGATCACTTCGTTATTAAGTAATGTATTGTGTAGCCTCCATGTGTTTGTATTTTTTACAGGTCTTTTCCTGTAATTGATATCTAGTCTCATAGCGTTGTGGTCGGAAAAGATACTTGATACGATTTCAATTTTCTTAAATTTACCAAGGCTTGATTTGTGACCCAAGATATGATCTATCCTGGAGAATGTTCCATGAGCACTTGAGAAAAATGTGTATTCTGTTGTTTTTGGATGGAATGTCCTATAAATATCAATTAAGTCTATCTTGTTTAATGTATCATTTAAAGCTTGTGTTTCCTTATTTATTTTCATTTTGGATGATCTGTCCATTGGTGAGAGTGGGGTGTTAAAGTCCCCTACTATGATTGTGTTGCTGTCGATTTCCCCTTTTATGGCTGTTAGTATTTGCCTTATGTATTGAGGTGCTCCTATGTTGGGTGCATAAATATTTACAATTGTTATACCTTCCTCTTGTATCGATCCCTTGATCATTATATAGTGTCCTTCTTTGTCTCTTGTAATAGTCTTTATTTTAAAGTCTATTTTGTCTGATATGAGAATTGCTACTCCAGCTTTCTTTTGATTTCCATTTGCATGGAATATCTTTTTCCATCCCCTCACTTTCAGTCTATATGTGTCTCTAGGTCTGAAGTGGGTCTCTTGTAGACAGCATATATATGGGTCTTGTTTTTGTATCCATTCAGCCAGCCTGTGTCTTTTGGTGGGAGCATTTAATCCATTTACATTCAAGGTAATTATCGATATGTATGTTCCTATTCCCATTTTCTTAAATGTTTTGGGTTTGTTATTGTAGGTGTTTTCCTTCTCTTGTGTTTCTTGCCTAGATAAGTTCCTTTAGCATTTGTTGTAAAGCTGGTTTGGTGGTGCTGAACTCTCTCAGCTTTTGCTTGTCTGTAAAGGTTTTAATTTCTCCATCGAATCTGAATGAGATCCTTGCTGGGTAGTGTAATCTTGGTTGCAGGTTTTTCTCCTTCATCACTTTAAGTATATCCTGCCACTCCCTTCTGGCTTGCAGAGTTTCTGCTGAAAGATCAGATGTTAACCTTATGGGGATTCCCTTGTGTGTTATTTGTTTTTTTTCCCTTGCTGCCTTTAATATGTTTTCCTTATATTTAATTTTTGATAGTTTGATTAATATGTGTCTTGGTGTGTTTCTCCTTGGGTTTATCCTGTATGGGACTCTCTGTGCTTCCAGGACTTGATTAACTATTTCCTTTCCCATATTAGGGAAGTTTTCAACTATAATCTCTTCAAATATCTTCTCAGTCCCTTTCTTTTTCTCTTCTTCTTCTGGGACCCCTATAATTCGAATGTTGGCGCGTTTAATGTTGTCCCAGAGGTCTCTGAGACTGTCCTCAGTTCTTTTCATTCTTTTTTCTTTATCCTGCTCTGCAGTAGTTATTTCCACCATTTTATCTTCCAGGTCACTTATCCTTTCTTCTGCCTCAGTTATTCTGCTATTGATCCCATCTAGAGTATTTTTAATTTCATTTATTGTGGTTTTCATCATTGCTTGGTTCCTCTTTAGTTCTTCTACGTCCTTGTTAAATGTTTCTTGCATTTTGTCTATTCTATTTCCAAGATTTTGGATCATCCTTACTATCATTATTCTGAATTCTTTTTCAGGTAGACTACCTATTTCCTCTTCATTTGTTAAGTCTGGTATGTTCTGACCCTGCTCCTTCATCTGCTGTGTGTTTTTCTGTCGTCTCATTTTGCTTATCTTACTGTGTTTGGGGTCTCCTTTTCACAGGCTGCAGGTTCGTAGTTCCTGTTGTTTTTGGTATCTGTCCCCAGTGGCTAAGGTTGGTTCAGTGGGTTGTGTAGGCTTCCTGGTGGAGGGAACTAGTGCCTGAGCTCTGGTGGATGAGGTTGGCTCTTGTCTTTCTGGTGGGCACGTCCACGTCTGGTGGTGTATTTTGGGGTGTCTGTGGCCTTATTATGATTTTAGGCAGCCTCTCTGCTAATGGATGGGGCTGTGTTCCTGTCTTGCTAGTTGTTTGGCATATGGTGTCCAGCACTGTAGCTTGTTGGTCGTTGAGTGAAGCTGGGTCTTGATGTTGAGATGGAGATCTCTGAGAGATTTTTGCCGTTTGGTATTACGTGAAGCTGGGATGTCTCTTGTGGACCAGTGTCCTGAAGTTGGCTCTCCCACTTCAGAGGCACGGCCCTGATGCCTGGCTGGAGTACCAAGAGCCTTTCGTCCACACGGCTCAGAGTAAAAGGGAGAAAAAATAGAAAGAAAGAAAGAAAGAAAGAAAGAGGCTATAATATAGTGAAGTAAAATAAAGCTATTGTAAAGCAAAGCTATACAGACAAAATCGCACCCAGAAGCATATACATATACACTCACAAATAAAGGAAAAGGGGAAAAATTAATATATCCTGCTCCCAAAGTCCACCTCCTGAATTTGGGATGATTCGTTGTCTATTCAGGTATTCACCAGATGCAGGCACATCAAGTTGTTTGTGGAGTTTTAATCCGCTGCTTCTAAGGTTGCTGGGAGAGATTTCCCCTTATCTTCCCTGTTCGCACAGTTCCTGGGGTTCAGCTTTGGATTTGGACCCGCCTCTGCGTGTAGGTCGCCTGAGGGCGTCTATTCCCCGCACAGACAGGACGGGGTTAAAGGAGCAGCTGCTTCGGGGGCTCTGGCTCCCTCAGGCCGCGGGGAGGGAGGGGTACAGAGGAGGCGGGGTGAGCCTGCGGCGGCCGAGGCCGGCGTGACGTTGCACCAGCCCGAGGCGGGCAGTGCGTTCTCCCGGGGAACTTGTCCCCGGATCACGGGACCCTGGCAGTGGCGGGCTGCACAGGCTCCCGGGAGGGGCGATGTGGAGAGTGACCTGTGCTCACACACAGGCTTTTTGGAGGCGGCAGCAGCAGCCCCAGCGTCTCACGCCCGTCTCTGGGGTCCGTGCTGATCGCCGCGGCTCACGCCCTTCTCTGGAGTTCGTTTAGGCGGCACTCTGAATCCCCTCTCCTTGCGCGCCGCGAAACAAAGAGGCAAGAAAAAGTCTCTTGCCTCTTCGGCAGCTGCAGACTTTTTCCCGGACTCCCTACCAGCCAGCTGTGGTGCGCTAACCCCTTCAGGCTGTGTTCACGCCGCCAGCCCCAGTCCTCTCCCTGCGATCCAACCGAAACCGAAACCCGAGCCTCAGCTCCCAGCCCCGCCCGCCGAGCAGACAAGCCTCTCGGGCTGGTGAGTGCTGCTCCGCGCCGAGCCTCTGTGCGGGAATCTCTCCGTTTTTCCCTCTGCGCCCCTGTTGCTGTGGGGTCCGCGCTGTTCGCCGCGGCTCGCGCCCGTCTCTGGAGTTCGTTTAGGCGGCGCTCTGAATCCCCTCTCCTCGCGCACCAGGAAACAAAGAGGGAAGAAAAAGTCTTTTGCCTCTTCGGCAGCTGCAGACTTTTTCCCGGACTCCCTCCCGGCTAGCTGTGGTGCACTAACGCCTTCAGGCTGTGTTCACGCCGCCAACCCCAGTCCTCTCCCTGCGATCCGACCGAAGCCCGAGCCTCAGCTCCCAGCCCCGCCCGCCCCGGCGGGTGAGCAGACAAGCCTCTCGGGCTGGAGAGTGCTGCTCGGCGCCGAGCCTCCGTGCGGGAACCTCTCCGCTTTGCCCTCCGCACCCCTGTGGCTGCGCTCTCCTCCGTGGCTCCGAAGCTTCCCCCCTCTGCCACCCGCAGTCTCCGCCCGCGAAGGGGCTCCTAGTGTGTGGAAATCTTTCCTCCTTCACGGCTCCCTCCCACTAGTGCAGGTGGCGTCCCTATTCTTTTGTCTCTGTTTTTTCTTTTTTCTTTTGCCCTACCCAAGTACGGGGGGAGTTTCTTGCCTTTTTGGAGGTCGGACGTTTTCTGCCAGCGTTCAGTGGGTGTTCTGTAGGAGCTGTTCCACGTGTAGATGTATTTCTACTGTATCTGTGGGAAGGAAGGTGATCTCCGCGTCTTACTCTTCCGCCATCTTCCCGAGGACTCCTATGTTACAATCTTGAGGCAGAATTTCTTCTTCTCCAGGAAACCTCAGTGTTTGAGCAGGTAGAGCCCTCAACTAATTGGATAAGTTTCACCCATATTAAAGAGGATAATCTCTTTTGCTTAAAGTTGGCAGATGGTAGATGTTCACACATCTACAAAGTACCTTCTTAGCAACATCTAGACTAATGTTGAACCAAACCACTAGGCACCATAGTCTAGCCAAGCTGGCACAAAATCTAACCATCACAAGAATCCATGCCATCTTAAAAACAAGCGCCCCCCCTCCACACACAAAACAAACAAAAAACAAGCATTTCCAAAAAGGCAGTTCTTGAACAGAAGCCAAATCATTTCTCCTTGAACAGTGCATGGCACACCCAGTGGCTGGTCAGCTGGAATGTCTGCTTTTGTAGCTGCCTTGCCTGCCTGACTCTGAACACAAGCCATCTTTAGCGTCCATAGCTGACAACCCTTGTCAAATGCAGGTGATCAAACACCTCTAGATAAATAGTGGAGAGTCTCATAGGAGTGATACTCTGCCCCTGATATTTTAAATAAGGTACTTTGAAGGTTGTAACAGATGTAAAAAACAAATTTATGGTTACCAAAGGGGAAGGAGGGGGGATAAACTGGGAGATTGGGATTGACATATACACACTACTGAATATACAATAGATAACTAATAAGGAACTACTGTGCAGCCCAGGGAACTCTATTCAATACTCTGTAATGACCTATAGGGGAATATAATCTAAAAAAGAGTGGATATATGTATATGTATAACTGATTCACTTTGCTGCACAGCAGAAAGTAATGCAACATTGTAAGTCAACTATACTCCAATAAAAAAATTAGAAGAGTTAAGGCTGTAAAAAGAGGGAATTAGCTGTCGGATCTGCTATTAATTAGAGGACAGGCATCTAGAACAGAATGGGGTGCCTCAGAGTTACTAACACTCTGTTGAGTCACTCAGTGAATGACAGCACGTGAACAAATGCAAGAAGGCCCATCAGGAGAGGAGAGCCATTCAGGATTCTTCTTCTAGATGCTGAGGTCTGGGAGGTCTTACTGGGCTGAGTAATGAGGCAAAGGATGGAGATTCGTCCGCCAAATGGTGAAAAAAAGTCCCTTCAGTCCAAGCTGTCCACGGTTCCTCGATTCATCTGCCATCTGCGCCATTTGGCTCTCAGCTCAGACAGCTCTCACGAGCCTGCGCTCATTGTTGGCCACGTTAACCTGGTGTCACCTGAATACACTTGTCAGGAGCGACAGCCCACGGGACCCAGTGTAGCCCAACCGTGGAGCAGGACCCAGCCCTGCTGCTTCTCAATGTAGATGTTTATCCTCTCAGTGTCAGTAATCAGCCCAAGCCAGGCGCTTCTGTCTTCAGTCAGCAAGCAGTTAAGTCCCTCCGGGGGTGTGGAGCCTATCATGCCCATTCAGGAAGGAATCTAAAGGAATTCAGGAAGGTTTCTGGGCTGGTGTTTAAGCATATATGTCTTAGTTCCAAATCCATCATCTTTATTCTCCATTGGGATGCTGGAGCTGCTGCTTCTTTATCAGCTGGCTCCCTATTTAGTGGTCCCCATGGGGGGCACCAGAAGCTCTTGGAAGGCAGGAAGAGGGGAGAGAGGATTTACTCTTTCCTGTTGGCTTGCTGGTTTTGTCTCCATCACCGCAGCAATGGTTCTTGACCTGGTGCGTTCTAGTTTCCATGTTTTTCACCTACACATTGAGCGACCAATTTCCCAACCTCAGGCTCCTTGCTCTACCCCATAGTGGGGGCCCCATGACCACTCCTGCAGGCTCTTCCTGAGCCCATATCCTAGAAAAGGTAAACTGGGTTAGGAAGCATTGTGTTTGTATTTCGTGCTGTGACATTTATACATCATGACATAACCACCTAGAATTTGTCATTATTTCCTGGGAGTCATCTTGTATCTGCTGGGGGACAATGAACAGGACATGTTGTAGCTACCCAGCATCCCTGAAAGTGCTGGATCAGTATTTGCTGAGAACATGAAATAATCTGTTATCTTAGGAAGTCTCTTTGTAAATGTTAGCTTTCAGAAACTGGAATGTGCATTCAAACCTCAGATGGATAGAAACCCCTCCTTCAACACCTCTCCCCATCCATTTCGATCATCAGTTGAAACAGCTTAGGAAACATACAAGTTTAACGCTGGTTTTAATGGAAGGCTTGTTGGCTGATCGCCACAGTTTACAATCAGTACATTGGTGTTCAAAAGCAGGACTAATAAAGGGGGCTTCAGACATGTCACATCGACTCCCAACATTTCCGTCTGGTTCGGAAACATTTTATAGAAGTAGAGTGGCTTCTTGAACAATCCAATTATTTTGTTTGAAGAAAGTTGTCCAATTTACATTTTTAGGTAGATACACAAGACTTTCTACCTGCGATTTAGGAGTTTTTGATTGAAAGCAAACAAAAAAGTACAAAGCTCTTGATGTTAAGAAACCATTCTTGAATTAACATTTCTAAAAATTGTGATAAAACATTAAATTTGCCATCTTAACCACTTTAAAATCTACAGTTCATTAGCATTAAGAATATTCACACAGTTGTGCAACCAATCTCCAGAACTTTTTTCATTTTGCACAACTGAAATTCTAAATAAAAACTCTCCACATGCCTCTCCCCTCAGCCCCTGGCGACCACCATTCTACTTTCTGTCTCAATGAATTTGACTACTCTAAATAGCTCATATATGTGGAATTATACAGTATTTTTTTATGACTGGCTTATTTCACTTAGTATAATGTCCTCAGGGTTCATGCATGTTGTAGCATGTGTCAGAATTTTCTTCCTTTTTAAGGCTTACAATATTCCATTGTATGATGGACCACATTTTGTGTATCCATTCATCTGCTGATATACACTTGGGTTGCTTCCACCTCTTGGCTACTGTGAAAACTGTGGCTGTGAACATGTATATACAAATACCTCTTCAAGACCCTGCTTTCATTTCTCTTAGGTATATACCCAGAAGTGGAATTGCTGGATCACATGGTAGTGCTACTTTTTAATTTTTTTGTGGAATCCCCATAATGTTTTTCATAGGGCCTGCACTGTTTTACATTATCCTACCAACAGTGCACAAGGGTTCCAATTTCTCCACCTCCGTGCCAACACTTATTTTCTGTTTTTTGATAGTAGCCATCCTAATAGGTATGAGGTGGTATCTCATTGTGGTTTTAATTTGCATTTTCTGAATGATTAGTGTTGCTGAGAATCTTTTAATATGCTTGTTGGCCAGCTGTATATCATTGGAGAAATGTGTATTCACATCCTTTGTTCATATTTTAATTGGATTATTTGGGTTTTTTTCATTGTGGAGTTGTAGGAGTTCTTTATGTATGTTGGATATTAACCCCTTATCAGATATATGATTTGCCATTATTTTCTCCCATTTCGTAGGTTGCCTTTCACCCTGTTGATTATGCCCAAAGTTGCTCAGAAATCTTTAATTTTGTTGTAATCCAATGTATCTATGTTTAATTGTATTGCCCGTGAGAAACTGTTTTTAGGAGATCAGAAGATACTTCAAAATGTAGTCATCAGTCTAAGTTGAATAATAATAAGAAGTCAAATCACTGATTTGAGTGCATGGCACGTTACAGCCTCCCTCCTAGTGGGTGGGCATTGTAACCACTGATGGTACAATGTTTTCAAACTAGATTCAGAAGATACCCAATAAATTCAGTTCTCCTATTCTCTCATCCCAAGCAAACACTGCATTTTTGTGGCTGGTTCAGCTCAGGCAAAGTTACACAGTCAAATTTGGCTTAACACCTGTGTATGTGTATAGAAAACAAAACCGTAAGCCTCTGTGCTTTAAACTTTTGCTCTGTGATCCACAGTTTCAGTTTAAAAATAAAACTCACTTTACCCTGAGTAAAGTTCTTACAATAAGCAAGAAAACGAAATCAGCCATCCCTCACACTAAATCAAAGTAGCAGAGATGATTAACGTAATGACTTTTAAAGTGAATATCACTCTATCATAGTATATAACCATGCCAGAAGATCCATTTGGAAGTGGCCCAGATGAAATACGCAATAAAGCCAGAAATTATAATTCAAAAGATCTAAATGAGAACCCTCAAGTGTCATTTAGGGAAGTGGCTTTGGATGCACAGTTGGAATACAAATGTCTGTTTGTACCACTCAGCCTTAAGCTTAGGTTTTGTCTCTAATGGCTCTGGTGTCACCTCTGGAAAAGTCTGTTGGTACATAAGTTCCCGTTGGGTCCTTTGGGCTTGCTTATAAAAGGATGCTGGCTGATGTGTTTATTCTCCTCTCTGGGTACCAGGAATAATGAGCTGTCAGTATGATAAGATCCTAGACTCCACTTAAATTTCCTCAGCTGCCCCATCACATCTCCCTCCACGGGAGGCCTCTGAATTATATGCTGTCATGGCAAGAGCCTATGAACTTGGCAGCACTGCCTTAGCTTCTCACACCTATCCTGTACTTCTTGAATCTAATGCTTGTTGGTTGCTTGCACTTTTCTTTCTCCATGCAGTTCAGAAGCATGCATGGTGAATGACTGATTTTCAAGATGACCCGACACTAAATGCTGAATGTCCTATGAATAGGGGTACTGTATTTTGAATTGCTCTTTCTATCTGGAATCTACGTAACTTTATTAAAAATCTAGTTTTTAGCTACTGGATAAAATTATTTCTAGACTGTCTATTCCGAACTAATTCCCCAGCCCTTTCTAATTTTTCTTATGGAATAAGAAGTCAATTACCCCATTCTTTTATTGAGTAGGACCATGAACTTCATGTAGTAGTCTCTTCATGTGTTTTTAGCTCAGGATACTTCCTCTTTCTTCTGTCAATTCTTTGGGATCTATGTCTGTTCTGTCCCTTGTGGTCCTGGTTAGACACTCAGTCCAATAGGTAATTGATAATTTGTGTGATTGTGCTTCAATAATGCTTTATTTACTAAAGCAGGTGGTGACAGGATTTGTCCTCTGGATCATAGCACATGCATTCCTCGTCTAACATTATCAGTGCATTGCTCTATTTCTATTGATAGTGAAACATTTTAAAAGAATTAAAATTCAAGTTTTATGAACTATCTCTGATGAGGAGAGTCAATGAGTACTACTCAGAGATGCATCTGTGTCTTGTTTCTCTAGTGGAATTTTAAGCTGCCTAAGGGTACAAATTACATTTTCATGTTCTTTGTACCCTTTTCAGTGACAGCACAATTCAGTAGAGAGGGTTAGGGTGGTGAAGCTATGCCATCCTGCCCAGAGACCCCATCAGGATCAAGGCATCTCATCTCCCATCTTCTGTGTGTTGTATTCACAGATCTTGGTTGAATCTCTCTTCCAGGATAGACCTCATTTGAAGAGAGCTGCCTCACCCAAGGTAGAGCTCCCACTTCACAGGCAGCCTGCATTTAATACCTGGTCCTAGCAGGGGTATAAAAGCTGATCCTCCCCCTCACTTCAAGAGTGGATCACACTGAGGGGCCATCCCAGTCCTAGAGATCTCCATCAGATCAGCTGAGCCCATTGATGAAGACCTTTTCCGTCAACTTCTTTCTCTGCCTGGTCCTATATCCTTCATCTCAAGGATGCTCCTTAACTGGGAGATTTGAGTATGAATTTTGGTGACACAGGTAGTTGATGGGAGGGGACAGGAAGTGACATAAAGGAGAGGGGTCAGGAAGTATCATAGAAAGAGAGGGTGGTGCCACAAATTGACATGGGGGGGACAGGATGTGACATAGAAGTAGGGAGAGGGGACAGGAAGTGACATAGAAGTAGGGGGAGGGTATAGGAAGTGATATAGGAGTAGGGAGAGGGCATAGGAAGTGATATAGGAGTAGGGGGAGGACACAGGAAGTGAAATACAAGTAGGGGAGGGGACAGGAAGTGACATAGGAGTAGGGAGAGGGGACAGGAAGTGACATAGGAGTAGGGAGAGGGCATAGGAAGTGATATAGGAGTAGGGGGAGGGGACAGGAAGTGAAATACAAGTAGGGGAGGGGACAGGAAGTGACATAGGAGTAGGGAGAGGGGACAGGAAGTGACATAGGAGTAGGGAGAGGGCATAGGCGGTGATACAGGAGTGGGGGAGGGGACAGGAAGTGACATAGGAGTAGGGAGAGGGCATAGGCGGTGATACAGGAGTGGGGGAGGGGACAGGAAGTGACATAGGAGTAGGGAGAGGGCATAGGAAGTGATATAGGAGTAGGGGGAGGGGGCAGGAAGTGACATAGGAGTAGCGAGAGGGCATAGGAAGTGATATAGGAGTAGGGGGAGGGAACAGGAAGTGAAATACAAGTAGGGGAGGGGACAGGAAGTGAAATACAAGTAGGGGAGGGGACAGGAAGTGACAGAAGGAGAGAGGGGGCCATGGAGGGAGGGGTGAGATCAAGGAGGGAAGTTAGGGTTAGATTTAGGGATAAACAAATGACAGTGGTTCTGAAATGTTACCGTTCGAATGATTACAAAACATTTTACTGGAAAGGTCTGTATTCATACCTCCAGAGTTTAAAAAAAAAAAAAATGTTTGGCCATGAGAGTTAATGTCCCTTGATCATAATTATTAAAAGATACAAGTGAAGCCAGCAGGGATTTGGCAAAATTTTAACAATAAATCATGAGCAGTACTTAATTACATCCTTGTATTAAAAAAATGCCCATTGGTGTAAGAAGGTAGCAATTTTCTGCCATAGCACCATAGTCACTCATGATATTTGTGCCATGAATTTGGAATACCACACAGAAATGCATCAGAAACTAACTAAATTCCCAGCTGGGCAGCATTGGCCTTCTTTTTAAAAAATTATGCAATGAAAGGTAAACAAATGAGACCTAATCAAACTTATGGGCTTTTGCACAAAAAAGGAAACCATAAACAAAATGGAATGGGAGAAAATATTTGCAAACGATGCGACCAACAAGGGCTTAATTTCCAGAACATACAAACAGCTCATACAGCTCAATATCAAAAAAATAAAGAATCCAATCAAAAAATGGGCAGAAGACTTAAATGGACATTTCTTCAAAGAAGACATACAGATGGCCAACAGGCACCTGAAAAGATACTCAACATTGCTAATTATTAGATAAATGCAAATCAAAACTACGGGATATCCAGTCAGAACAGCCATCATCAAAAAGTCTACAAATAATAAATGCTGGAGAGGGTGTGGAGAAAAGGGAACCCTCTTGCACTGGTGGTGGGAATGTAAATTGGTACAGCCACTATGGAGAACAGTATGGAGGTTCCTTAATAAACTAAACACAGAGCTACCATATGATCCAGCAATCCCACTCCTGGACATGTATCCAGAGAAAACTCTAATTTGAAAAGATACATGCACCCCAATGTTCATAGCAGCAGTATTTACAATAGCCAAGACATGGAAGCACCCTAAATGTCCATTGACAGATAATGGATAAAGAAGATGTGGTACATATATACAATGGAATACTACTCAGCCATGAAAAAGAATGAAATAATGCCATTTGCAGCAACATGAGTGGACCTAGATATTGTCATACTGAGTGAAGTAAGTCAGACAGAGAAAGACAAATATCATATGCTATCTCTTCTATGTGGAATCTAAAAAATGATATAAATGTACTTATTTACAAAACAAAACCAGACTCATGGACACAGAAAACAAACTTACAGTCACCAAAGGGGAAAGGTGAGGGAGAGGGATAAATTGGGAGATAGGGATTCACATATATACATATTTAAAATCAATAACTAATAAGGACCTACTGTATAGCACAGGGAACTATATTCAATATCTTGTAAAAACCTATAATGGAAAAGAATCTGAAAAAGGATATATATGTGTGTGTTTGTATAACTGAATTACTTTGCTGTACCCCAGAAACTATCACAGCATTGTAAATCAACTATACTTCAATTTAAAAAAAAAAATTGAGAGTGTTCGTTGGTCTTATAATAACCAGAAGCCATGTTACTTGCTTTAGACGGCAATCATGTAGAAAGCAACAATTTTGTGGAACTTGATTTTTAAAAGTGACTATATTTAATCTGCAAGCATCCAGGGATTGAATCAATGACTCTTCTGATTTATATTCCTGCTCTGGTAGCAGAATGTCTCCTTATCTCTCAAAACTGCCCACACTACATATTATACTAATGGGTCTGTTTCATGCCTGGAGGAGATTTGAAAAGTGAGGTCATTTAAGAATTTCATTGTAAGGCTCAGTCTTACCTAAATTTAGTAGTTTACCAGAGCTTCTTCAGGTCACTCAGAATCCATAACGGGCTTCTCTCCATGGGCAATTCCATAAAAACAGCACTTTGGCTGATACAAAATAAATCTAACAGCAAAAGTATTTTGCAACTAACCAGAAGAGGCAATATTGGCAGGGGCACTTTGCAAAGCAGCACAGCTAGCTGGTGAGGATGTGTGTGCAATGCCATTGTTAAAAAGATTCAAAATCTAGAGATATTTCTAATTGTAAGCCATTCACTTTTGGTCAGTTTTAAGCCTCTTTAATTTTTTAGGCATCATTTTAGCTCCCTTAATAGAACTGTGATGTGTGAATTTTTCTAGCATTTATTTGAAGTTTTTTATATTTGCAGTCAGCCTCTGGTCTTCCAGGTTATAATTTCTGCACATCAGCCCCTTGCTACCTGCTCGGTTTTGTTAACTTATCCTTTCTCTGTTTATCCTAATTTCCTTCTTTCTAGATGTGAGGGAAAGAGCGTCGATATGGTAAACTGGGTTTGGGTGGACAAGTCTGTGTTCATCCCAGTTCTGCCTTTTATGAGTTTATAGACTTCAGTTATGTCCCCTGGCAGCTCTGGTCTTTGCAGGTGAAATCCCACGAATCCTTAAAGGTTCTCTGCATAGAGCAGCAGCTCTGGACCTTTAATCATTCTGTCTTCCCTTCTCTGGAACTCTTCCTGCTCTGTTAGGACTTTATTGAAAAGCTGAGATCTAAGCAGGTACAATATTCTTACTACAGTCTGGTTTATTTTTTATTTTTTATTTTTTACACTTAAAAAAAAATTGGGCTTCCCTGGTGGCGCAGTGTTGAGAAACTGCCTGCCAATGCAGGGGACACGGGTTCAAGCTCTGGTCTGGGAAGATCCCACATGCCGCGGAGCAACTAGGCCCGTGAGCCACAACTACCGAGCCTGCGCGTCTGGAGCTTGTGCTCCGTGACAAGAGAGGCAGCGACAGTGAGAGGCCCCCGTGGGAGAGGGGTGGGAACATCTCCATCCCAGGCAGCAGAAAGGGAGAAAAAGATGAAGGAAATTCATGGAAGACTTTTATGAGCCAGGCTCAGAGTGTCGCACATCACTTCTGCTTATAAATGACTGGCTAGAACGTTGTCAGACATCACCACCTACACACTGAGTTATGTTTCCCATAAAGTCTGTGGGGAACTTCCCCAGGATATTTAATATTTCGCCAGCGTTTTACTAAGTTCCAATATGTGTGACTCCTCGAGAGGTGGGAGGGACGACTCCTTCAAACAGAATTCGTGTCCTAACATGAATTTATATGGAACAGGGAGTGGCGGGGGACAGCGGGGAAAAATCTGACGCTTTATGCGAGCGTAGACATAGCCTTCGCAAGCAGTGGATTTGAAATTCCACCCGTGTGACTTTGGAGTCAGCTGGAGTGATATAAAATGCATTCAGCAGAAGAGGGGAAAGCTTGTGTATGTGGATGGCTCTCCCAGGTAGCAGATATTTCTGGATTCTTCCCATTGGGCCAGGACCATTCTGATAGCTAGAATTGCTGAATGTTTGAGTATGCTGAACTAATTACTGGGGGGTTTTGTTGTTTGGTGGTGGTTTTTTTTTTTTTTTTTAATAAATTTATTTATTTATTTATTTTGGCTGTGTTGGGTCTTCGTTTCTGTGCGAGGGCTTTCTCCAGTTGCGGAGAGCCGGGGTCACTCTTCATCGCGGTGCGCGGGCCTCTCACTGTCGCGGCCTCTCCCGTTGCGGAGCACAGGCTCCAGACGCGCAGGCTCAGTAGTTGTGGCTCACGGCCCTAGCCGCTCCGTGGCATGTGGGATCTTCCCGGACCGGGGCACGAACCCGTGTCCCCTGCATTGGCAGGCGGATTCTTAACCACTGCGCCACCAGGGAAGCCCTTGGTGGTTGTTTTGAGAACACTTAACGTGAGATCTATCCTCTTAACCAACTTTTAAGTGCACAGCCTGTATGGTTAACCACAGACGCTATGTTGTACAGCAGATCTCCAGAGTTTGTACATCTTGCATAAGTGAAATTTATGCCCATTGAACTACACCTCCCCATTTCCGCCCCCCCTCGGTTCCTGGTAACAATCACTCTCTTCTCTGATTCTGTATTTTCGATATCACATGTAAGTGGAATCATGCAGTATTAGTCCTTCAGAGTCTGGCTCACTTCATTTAGTATAATGTCCTCCAGGTTCATCCATGGTGTTCCAAATGGAAGGATTTCCTTTTTTAAAAAAGAGCGATGCATTTCCCTGGTGGCACAGTGGTTAGGAATCCGCCTGCCAATGCAGGGGACATGGGTTCGAGCCCTGGTCCGGGAAGATCCCACATGTCACGGAGCAACTAAGCCTGTGCGCCACAACTACTGAGCCTGCGCTCTAGAGCTTGCGAGCCACAACTACTGAAGCCTGTGTGCCTAGAGCTCATGCTCCGCAACAAGAGAAGCCACTGCAAAGAGGAGCCCACGCACCAGAGTGAAGAGTAGCCCCCGCTTGCAGCAGCTAGAGAAAGCCGGCACGCAGCAACAAAGACCCAACGCAGCCAAAAATAAATAACTGTTATAAAATAAAATAAAAAAGAGCGAGTAATATTTCACTGTATGCATATACCATGTAACCCCTGATTTGAAGCTAACAGTTGCATTAGCCTGTATTATCATTGAGGCTCTTTGAGTCTCTCAGGCAGGTTTGTCTGGGGAAAATGTTCAAGAACCACAGGTCTAAAGTATTTGTACATGTAACTTAAGTCTACACTAAGTAAACATAGGTAAAATTCCATTAGTACGTGATATTTGGTTCTCTGCCATTTAAAAAATTCTGAGTTTTTATTCTTGTTATTTTCTCAGTTATTTCCTGCCTTTTACTTAGTTGCTCAAATTTTCTTTCTCTTTTTTCCCCTGGGTATTTGAAAATTCTACCAAAGAGAAAATATTTAGATATTTATTTCTAAAATAACATCACCTGCCCCCCACTGCCCCTTAGTAATGATTTAGCACCATTTTTAACACCAGTTAACTTCCTTCTGCATAGATTTTGGTTAAAATGAATTGTTTTCTTAGATCAAGATTATTGCAGCTATATTAGTTACAATATAGTATGTTATATACATTAATGTTATATATTGCAACATGTAGTATATATGTTAACATTATTTTTCTTTTCTTTTAAGATTTAGTTCTGACTGTTGAATTAAGCTTAATCACCATGATAACTGTTTATAAATTAGCCAGGAGTTTCAGTGTTTCATTGCCTATTGACATTTTGATTATACATAGTGCTTTTCTGTGTGTATTAATTTGATTCATTTATCAGCTTATTAGTGTTCTTGAAGATTTTTTTTTCCCTTTTTTAAAGAAGTGCATGCATTTGATATACTTTTGAAGTCCTTGCATGACTAAATATTTTTCCTTGGCTGGTTTTAGAATTTGTGTGTTATAGTCTTTTTGTTGTTGTTTTGGTTTTATGTGTGTGTGTGTTTTTGTTATTTTTTTCTGTTATTTTTTTCTGTTTTTTGTTTTGTTCTATTTGTGTTTTGTTGTTGTTTTGTGATGTTTTTTGTTGTTGTTGTTATAGTCTTAGAAGCCCAAATGTCCATTTTAATTAATTCTGAGTACCCTCTGACATGAAGGTGAACTTTTTTAACAATATGGCACTGTAGTTTAGCTGAGTTAATTGATACATCCAGCTTCCTTCCTCTTTACCTCTGTACTAAAGGCTATGAAAGCAATTTGATTTGCCAAACTTCTCTGCAGCTAACAGTGTCCATGTGACATGAGCCTGGCCAGTGAAACTTTGTATCATCTATCGCTGGCACTTTTTTTTCTTTCCCTTTCCTTTCTACTTGGAGATTTGACACAATGTCTGTAGTTTCAGCTGCCGTTTGCTGACCAGACACAGAAAGGCCACATCATACCAGAGACAGAAGGATCCTGGGTCATAGGTGCATTTCTTGAGTTGTTCCTACAATCCCTGCAGTGTTTCCAGAGATAAATCCGATCTTACCTATGTAAGTTACCCTAGCAGAGTCTTCACAGCCAGAGGAAATCCCGACACACAATTTGCAGTCCATCCATGTTTGGATCAGGATAGAATGCTAGTTCTCATCTACTGTTACATTTAGGAACGCAGTTATGGCGGAATTCAGCTCTTCCCATTTAAAGACACAGTTCAAAGATCCTGGTATTTGAAAAGTATCAATTGTACTTTTTAAGAACCCATCCATAAAGATATTTTGTAACACATCTGATAAACCCTAGGCCATTCACCTTTTAGAGTTTTGTATTTATGATGATGAAAACTTTTTCAGAGACATAAATTGCTTCACTTTATAAAAGCATTAATGGGTTTTCAGGGGGATGCATTGGTACTTTGTTTTTCCTCTATGTAAAGACTCATGTGAATGTGTGCAATTACTAGCATGGCCTCCATTCCAGGTCATTCAGGAAGAAAATGCAAGTTCCTGAGGAGGCGCAATTCAGTACAAAAATACATTATAGAGACCATATTTAAATGGTTTGGTATTGGCCTAATAATTGAGAGATGAATGCAGTTAACTTAGTAGAATGTCAGAAAAATGCCCTGTCAGACATAGGAATTGAGTCTATGATAATGTGATATTTCAGAAAGGGGGATAATTTTTTTTTTTTTTTTTTTTACGTGGTAGTGGGGCAACTTGAAAAGCCATATGGTGAAATAGCAGAGCTGGATTCCTTCCTTACGATTTGCACAAAAATAAGTTATATATAATTTAAACATTTAACTATTTAAAAAACATGAAAATATGAAACAGAAAGTTGGAAATGCTCAGTGTTGCTGAAGGGGCAGGTAAAGATTGGATTGGGCCAGGACATCTGCCTTTTTCTTTCTGGCCAGGTGGCACGTAGGATCTTATTTCCCCCACCAGGGCTCGCACCTGCACTCTCTGCAGTGGAGCGAGAAGTCTTAACCACTGGACCACCAGGGAAGTCCCCGTCTCTGCTTTTTGAGCCTGCCCTGGAGACCATCCTCTGCTCATGCTTCAAGTCATGCAGGGCCTTAGGCAAGATTGGACTTCCTTAGAAACCTTGCAATCCATTAAGAAGTGAAGTACCAGTCTGTTTTTGCTCATTATCAACAAAGCTGCTTATGGTCTAACACAATGCATGCTTACATGATCATTATTAAAACCGAGGAATGGAAACTGATTTGTTTTTCAAGTTGTTGAAAATAATAGCTTCTAGCCAGGTGTTAAAATGAGTGTAGGGCACAACAGCTGTTCAACTCATTTTTAAAAATGATTTTTGTATACAAAGTACCTCCTTTTAGCAATAAAGAAAATCCTGTCGAAGGGAAGCGTTTAAAAACTGGGTGACAGATGGCCGCTACTCATTTCCTGATGCGTTTGGTAATGGAAATTTCGCTGAGAAAACACTAATAATTATGCTGTTAATATAGTGCCTTTTCCCTAGGGGCTTCAAACACTTGACAAACATCACATAATTAATGCTTAAATATTATACAAACATCCACAGGAAGTGGGAAAGCAGAGAGGACTGTCAGCCTCCTTGTTGGTTGCAAACCGCTTACACATTTGCATGTAGGTTCACTCAGAAAAGAAGGGAACTGGTAAAGAAGTGGTTTCCCCTGGTTCCCGAACATCAGCACCATGTCGGGGCAAGGACGGGGGAGATGAGGCAGCAGCAAGATAAGGAAGAGGAAGAAAGTACCGGAAGAATCAGAAGGAGGAGAAGGTAGGAGTGGAGAAGGGCAGGCGAGACTGGATGGAGAAGCAAGAACGCAGGCAGAAAGAGAGGTAGAGCCAACGGCGTTGGTGTCTCCCCCCGCAAATACCCTGCGCACCTTGGTTCATTCCTTTTGGTTGGGGGATGCAAGTCTTCGTAACCACCCCCCAGCTAACTCTAATGTGCAGGATTTGTCAATCCTTACTTTTCAGTGCTCCACCATAACCTGTAAAGCCAATGCCAGAACTGAAAACCCACCTGTGGCATTCTCTTTTAAACATCTCAGCTAGCACGCATGGCCCTTCTTCAGACAGGGAACGGTTTGGGGTGCAAGATTTCCAAACCGTGAAATCAGGAGCTATAATGACCTTCAGGTGGGACAGCCTTACCCGTTTTGTGTTTTCTATTGATGGTTGCAGCTAAAGCATTGCCTTTGAGGACTAATTACCTCCTTGGCCGTAGGCAGAATGCAGGAATGCATAGAATCAGAAAAAATCTGGGTTGTACAAGAAATGTGGTTCCCCACAGTGGGTACCTTTCATTGAGAACTCTGAAGTGAGCCTTCAGAACATTGACTGATGGTTTTATGAGCATCTCTGTGTGTAAGGATTAAGAGATAAATAAGAAGTTTATTAAATGGAAAAGTACTTTTTGTCTGGTAAACCATAAATGGCTCTGATGAGTGCTGGAGTCTGGAATGAAGCTCCAGGAAGCTGAAATTTCTCCAATAAATCAATATCTAATTGATGCTGCCATGACTGCAGGAAATTAATGAATGGAACAGCTTGGAGCAGCTTCATTTCTAAGTCCTTCAGTGTGAAGCACTTTCGAGCCACTTCATTCAATCAGAGATCAGGCCCATGAAATTTAGCCTGAACACCAGAACATCCATAGCTGAGCAGTCTCTAAACAAGAGTCCCTAAGAAGAGTTTAATTACTATGTCGTAGCAGAAGGAAACTTGGGAGTGAAGCTCCTTGGTCGCTTTCATGTTTGTAGCAGCAATTTTAAAAATCTGACATTTATTTCATCCTGGGGACATTTTTCTGAAGGTTAGTTTGAATGGCTCCATTTCCAGTATATTATTTTGTACTAGAAACAGTGATGAATGTTTTTTAATTGAAGTATAGATGATTTACAATGTTGTGTTAATTACTGCTGTACAGCAAAGTGACTCATATAACAGCAAAGTTATGCATATATACACAGTCTTTTTCATATTCTTTTCCATGATGGTTTATCACAGGATATTGAATACAGTTCCCTGTGCTCTACAGTAGGATCTTGTTGTTTATCCATTCTACATATACTAGTTTGCATCTACCAACCCCAAACTCCCAATCCATCCCTCTCCCACTTGGCAACCACCAGTCTATTCTTTGTGTCTGTGATTCTGTTTCTGTTTCATAGACAGGTTCATTTGTGTCATATTTTAAATTTATTTATTTTATTTATTTATTTTTGGCTGCGTTAGGTCTTCGTTGCTGTGCGCAGGCTTTCTCTAGTAGCGGCGAGCGGGGGCTACTCTTCATTGTGGTGCGTGGGCTTCTCATTGCGGTGGCTTCTCTTGTTGCAGAGCACAGGCTCTAGGCACGCAGGCTTCAGTAGTTGTGGCATGTGGGCTCAGTAGTTGTGGCTCGTGGGGTCTAGGCACATGGGCTTCAGTAGTTGTGGCACACGGTCTCAGTAATTGTGTCTCGTGGGCTCTAGAGCACAGGCCCAGTAGTTGTGGCGCACAGGCTTCGTTGCTCCGCGGCATGTGGGATCTTCCCGGACCAGGGCTCGAACCCGTGTCCCCTGCATTGGCAGGCGGATTCTTAACCACTGCGCCACCAGGGAAGCCCCATTTCTGTCATATTTTAAAAGGATCACAGTATCTGCAATTCAAGTTCAAGTGTGAATCTCCCCATCCTGCAATAGTGTTGTACTTTGGTAGCCCACTTACTGTACAAAAGTTAGTCTTTTCCTTCAAGAGGAGTTGAAATGATGCTCCTGTTTGCTGATTTGGGAGTTTGTCTGGAGAATTCCAGAAATTCTCAGTATCAAGTGATACTAAGAAAATATATAATCCAGATCATTACTGGTTTAGTGAAACTCCTAAGGTTATTATTTAGCGGCACCTGAAGTTCGTTGTGGCCGCACTATAAACCAGGTGTTCCCAATCTGGGCATGATTGACATTGGGGCTGGATATCTCTTGGTTGTGCGGGGCTGCCTTGTGCTTTGTGAGATGATGAAGAGTCCCTGGCTTCTGCCCACTGGTTGCTAGTAGCACCCTTCTCCCCGAGTAGTGAAAACAAAAAATGTCTTCATGCATTGCCAGCTGTCCCCACAAGGGGTGTATGTGTGTGTGTGTGAGTGCAAAATTACCCCCTTTGAGAATGACTGATAAAAATAACACATATTCTGTGATGCTTTCCGTTGAAACATATTTTTTATGCCACTACTGATATCCTTGAAATTAAATACAGTCTTATGAGTTCTTCTCAAAAATATGGCCCCCTTGTCACTCTCCTCTGCTAAATTTCTATAAAACACACTCGAGCGTTGTTTAAAGGTGTTAACCAAGATGCGTTACTTGGTTTTCATCCTCCGCATCCCAGTCTCCTCATCTGGGTTCTTTCTGTCCTCTGTGAAGACCACCATGCTGTTGATTCTGCTGGCTTGTCTCATATGCCCTTGAGCAATGGAAAGGTTATTTTTAGAAAAAGGTTTACCTGGAAGTTTGAAATAAAAACCAATATATGACAACTGAAATGTGTTTGGCACTAATTTATTGGTGTGATAAAAATGAAATTGAAGATACGTTGTATTTAAAGGCCACTTAGCGTTTACATTTCTTCAGGAGTGCTGCATGGCCTAGTTGCAATCCGATTGGAGACCCAGCCATTGCAAACATACTCGTTTCGCTTGGTCCAGCCACTGAGGGCTCTGTGGTTTCACAGTGCAGCTGGTACCTTTAAGCTCAATGAGGAAAGGGAATACTCAGTTAGATTGAGTGGTGCAAAGCAGATCAGGGGCCAAACCATCTGAGTAGTCAGCATTAATTACCGTGAGAGTTCCTGGAACTGTAGAGGCTGGGTTCATAATTTGACCCTGCCATTAATTGTCTGCTTGACCTTGGACCAGGTTATTTCACCTCTCCAAGCATCAGTTTCTGCATCTTAGAAGTGAGATAATGAGGTGTCTTCTCCCAGGTTTTATGAGAAATAATAAAAGACCTGAGCAAAGTGGCTGTGTTTGGAACATATTAGGGGCTTGATAGATGCTACTTTTTTGGAGGGGTGGGGTGGGTATATGCCAATGTGCAGGCTCTCTGACTTGTTCTGGGTCAGGGACTGGACAGAACAGGACTTGTGCCCTGTACGTGGCTGCAACCACGGGCATTTAGAGCTCAGGTGGCTGTGGAAGAGGTCACAGGTGATTGGTGCCTAGATTCTGAAGGGCAGCTTGATTTCAACGGAAAAAGTTGGGTCTGGAAGCCGTGCAAAGGATCCGCAGTTTCCTAGTACCGGAGAATGAGGTGTTAAAAAAATATATATTGTTAGAGAACGGTGTGGGATCCCCTGGTTCCTGACACAGAGCTCCTAAATCCCTTGGAACTTCCTGAGTGATAGGAGAGTCTTTTCTTCAAATGAGGCAGTGCTTGGTGGGCTTCTGGATGGGGACTGGTCATCAGAAAGACCCAGCCATGATGAGAAGCTTGGAACTTCCAGCTTCTCCACTGAAGAAGCCCCACCCTCCATTCTCGGGGAAGGGTTGAGGGGCTGGAAAAGCAGTTCATGAGCAATCACGCCTTCGTGATGCAGCCTCCTTAAGAATCCCAAGAGTGTGGGGCTGGGGAGCTTGCAGGCTGGTGAACTTGAACACTCGTAGGACACACGGCAGCTCCACGTCCCTTCCCACATCTGAACGGGGGTAAGTCTCGTGGGACAGAGCCCTTCACCGGTGGGATCTGATGCCATCTCCAGGGAGGTGGTGTCAGAATTGAGTTAAACGATAGGACACCGAGCTGGTGTCCCAGAATCGCGTGGTGTTGGCAACCCCCCGCCATCTGGTATCAGAAGTGCTGTGAGTCTGGTTGCCGAGGGCGAGTAAAGCAGAAACACAGAAGTGTACTTCTTCTAAACAGGGAAGATGAGAAACGTTAAACTCTGTGGGCCGTGCATCCGTGGTCCTTCAAGATGAGGAGGTATTTCGTTGTTGCTGGGCTGGGGCCATTTTTAACTTCTGCTACCTTCAGTGAGGTGTAATTTATATACCACAGAACTCATGTGTTTGATGATTTTTCATCATTTATAGAGTTGTGGCAACCATCACCACCACAGTCCAGCTGGAGAATGTTTCCATCGTCCCAAAAAGGATCACCTGTGCCTGAGTGTAGTCAATCCCCGCCCAACCCCCATCGCCCAGCAACCACTTATCTACTCTCTGTGTCTCTAGACTTGCCTGTTCTGGACTCTCAGTGTACTGGAATCGAACACTAGCTAGTGGTTCTTGTCTGGCTTTTTTAAAATCAGCATGATGTTTTGGAAGTTAATCCACTTTGTGTCTTTTTTATCCATGTGGTAATATTGGGTGGGTTATTTGAGACACCTTATTTGTCATGTATATGGAGGAGGTATTGATAGGACCAATCTCAGGTCATTTTGATCATGATAAAAAATAACACACGCAAAGGGTCATGGTGTGGGGACTTCCCTGGAGGGCCAGTGGCTAAGACTCCACACTCCCAATGCAGGGGACCCAGGTTCGATCCCTGATCAGGGAACTAGATCCCACATGCCGCAACTAAGAGTTTGTATGCCGCAACTAAAAGATCCTGGAGCATGCCGCAACGAAGATCCCACGTGCCACAACCAAGACCCAGCGCGGCCAAATAAAGAAATATTTTAAAAAAAAGTCTTGTTGTGGCATCCAGCTCAAATGAAGAGCTTACCGTGCATTAGTTTTGTTGTTGTGCTTATTATAGTTATAATTATCTTTTTAAAATACTGTTACCACCACAGTCTTTATCCATTTAATGCAAACAGCAGGAGAACAATCCCTTGCTAGTTGTTCTTCATAGGAACTTTTATCAAACCTGTTAGAGCGATTTTTATAAAATGTGTTGTATTCACTGCCTAAAATTCAGAGCCTAAAATTGGTTCCTAATAAACACTTGTTGAGTAAAGGAAGAGAAGTGTGGATGGTGAACCCCCAGCACCTAGCATGGGATTTCGTGCATGGTGGTACCCAGGAAATATTTGTTAAATGAATTCATATAGAGTTCATAATATTACCCACCTATAACCAGGGGTTGACTGACTGAAAGGCATATGATCCTTTTATTTTTGATGCTGTGACCCGACAATGTATGTTTCCAACTAGGGGGCTCGTATTTGTAGCAAAGTTCAGAAATTGTTGGAAGTAGTTGTTAAGTAATGAGAAGTAGAAGCAATTCAGACGTGGAGTCGCGTGTCTTTCCCTTGGCAAGGATAGATGCTGAATCTTGGTACTGTTACCGACCTGGGTCCTTGAACTGTTTAATCAATAGTCAGGGGAGGAAAAAGGTTCTCAAAACTCAACATTTCACCAATTAATTTTGTGTCGTTCTGGTAAAGATGTCTGTGATTTGGTGGGCCCTCAGGTGTGGGTTTAATTTTGTTTGCTCATGATGTATGATTGCAGAAAGGTGTTATTCCTGAAAAGCCATCAAAATATAATTAAGAAGTTGGCAGAGGTGACGTCTCATCGCTAGCTTTGTTTATTTTTTTAATACAAAAGGAGACCCCAGTTGTGCTCTGCTTGGTGTCCAATGACCAGAAACCAAGACGGAGAACTCACATACTTGGAAAAAATCACACACTGGGTTTTCCTTGGAAAAGGAGTTGGGTTTCACTGTGAGCAAGGCACATGGAAAGAAATCCCAATCTGGATGTGTTTATTCTCCCAAAGAGTCTATCTCATTTGATCCTGATCACCTGAAATTGATGGTTAAAAGGACAATGGAAACTATGCAATGGCTGAGAGGCAACCATGAACTCTCCTTTGTGGATGGGTCTTCCTGCAAACTGTTCCTCCTCTTGTAATTTACCCGCCCTTGTTTGCATCAATACCAGATGTTGACTCGCTTCAAAATCCTACTTAGTATCGTCTCTGTAAAGGCTTCCCTCCCAGACCCCCACTGCAAGTTATTCTCCCCTCCCTCTGTATTTCAGATCTGTGCATGCAGTTAAGGCTTACGTGTTGGTTCTCCTATTCCACTGTAAGATCCTTGAATATAAGATGCATGTGTTATTCATCCTTGCACCCTTGATTCCTGGTAAATAGCCTAAACTAAGAGATGTCAACTCAGTGCCCATTGAACTGAGTTGTCCTTAAATCACGTTGATGACTATAGGACTTTCTGGAGATATATTTATTTATGCATTTAAATTTCATTCATGTGAAATGGCTGTAGACTTTACATTTCAAACTCTTTGCTCAAGCGTTAATACTGTGCAGTTGCTATACGTGGCAGCTTCGTTTGAAGCAGTTATGTTATTAAAGGAGGCATCACGGCTTCTTTCTTTGGAGAAAATTGAAACATAAGTTTTGGTTAGAACTGAACATGATTGAAGTTATCAAGGTTTAAATCTGGGAGGTAGGTTTAGGAGACAGTTTTGCGATTTTCATTATGGATTTGCATATTTTCTGTATCACCTGCAATGAAGAATCATTTTGTAAGTATGAAAAATTTAGCATCTATAATATAATGCATACATCTCAACACTGAGGAGCTCAAAGCACTCTCAGATTTCCTTCGGTGTCATCAACTCCTAAGTAAGTCATAGTTAGAATCTCCTCAAAGGATGACAGGGCTTGTGAAAAGGGAGTGTTAATATTCAAGTGGATGCTAGGCTGTTTAAGTTTTTCTATAAGTATGCAATGGTTGGAAGTTTTAAGAATATCCTCACTTATTCCCTTGGTCAATTGAAACCTGCCTAGACAGTTCTGTGAAAAGCTCCTTGTTGAACAATCTTACTGTCTCCTAAAATGTTTGCTTCTGCTGCATCTGGGGAGTTTGGTCAGGAAAGAACCACTAGGGTGTAAGGGAGCAGGACCCTGTGGGGCCTTCCCGGGACAGACCCTTCCCATCCATGCCCTCCACCTACCTTAGAAGAAACATTCTGGCATGCCCCAGACCACTGGATCCCTAAAACCTTACCAGTAGGGCAAGCCAGGAAGTCTTTGTTGAGTTACTCTACCACCTTGTGGCATGCCTATGTCTTACTAGGGCACAAAAGGAACTTGTCACCTCCTGCTCATAATGAGATGTCATAAATACAGTGGATGTGATGTCATAGATACAGTGGATGAGATGTCATAGGTACAGTGAACAGACAAGTGTGTTGCTGTACAGAATGCCAAGATGACCAAGACGACAGAGAGAGCTGGAGAGTCTACATGGGAAGGTGAAATGTTTTTGATCATCCTTGATGATGGAATAATTCTCAAAACGTGATACAGCCAACACCATTTTGACCTGCTCCATTGTATATACCATTTCTAGAGTAGCGGCTCCCATTGGGGCTATCGTCTGGTTAAGTTCATGGTTATTCCCAGTTATTTTCTGTGACACGTGGTTTTTGTATAGACTAGACATGTGATTTGAACAAGGCTATAATGGCACCCACTGCTCCAGCATCCTTCAAGTTTTTAAATCATGAACCAACCTTTGCAATTTCTCCTGAGTGTGTTATCGTTACGGATCTACGATCTTGGCCAATTCAGGGGATTCCACGTGGCTTTTCCTATTATGATGACCTTTACGCTGCAGATCAGAGAACCCGTATGAGGGCTGTGCCAGCCGTAAGTAGATACGTCCCAGCTATATACTTGTGAACTAGGGAGAATAACTTAGGAAGGTCTATGGAACCATCAGACACACCATGAGAAGAACTGGGTCAAAAGTCCGTATCTAGGAGTCCTAAAAATTTCTACGTATTGCATTCTCTCCACAGTTCTGGCAATTATCTGTGCATGCTGTTGTGGAAAAGTAACAGAAAGGTTGACTGTACTTTTTTTGCATCATACTGCAGAGTTTTTCCTCCATTCAGTGGGCTGTTTGGTCTGTGAGCTGCCCTAACTCTGGAAACTGCGTAAGGGATTGTGATTATTCTAAAGAAGCAGCTGATGGCAGCTTTCCGCTTGGCTAGAAGTTCTAGTTTCTTTTTAGTAAAGAAACTGAGAAACACCCTTAAGCCTCACCGTGATCTATGAGCTACAGATTCCCCGGGCATCAGGCACAATGCCTGTTACTACTCTGGGGTCATGCCAATTACGGTAATTAGGTTCACCTTGCTTCTGAAGGCTTCTGCTGGCCCCTTCCCTCTGCCGTTCCAGAATCCAATCAATAACATCACTATTTGGGAGTTTAGTTGTGTGGCTACACCATCCACTCTCCACCCTGGCCTGCAGGTAAGAGCCGCTGAGTGGCTTCTGAATTGTGCTGACACCCCGTCCCCTGTGTGTCCCTCAGTGCTCTCGTGAAGGGGGCCCTCTGAGTCCTCCCAGGGAGAGAAGTGGAGGATGGATATCTGGTTTTCCAGGAGCAGTTCATCCTAGCACCCCAGCTTCTCTTATCCTTCTCACCCCACTCTCAGTTCTACACCGAGGTCTGGCAACTCCACTTGATTTACTGAAGGCCGTTTCTGTGTCCACTATTCCAGGTGCCGTCACATCCAATCTTAGGATCAGCTCTGAGTATCCTTCAGCAACTGGAATCCCAAGGCATGAGTGAATGCCGCTGTGCCAGTGCATCCTCTGACTTAGTATCTGGGGGATCTTCTACTCTGCTCCTCCCATCCCGGTCCTGTCTTAGGATCCATCTCCCCTCACGTGCCCACACCTGGTCTGGGCGAGCAGCTCCTCTGGGACACAGGCTGACCGTTTCCGCAGAGAAGAGTTGGCACAACCCAGCTCATCTGGGGTGGGGTCTGGGGATAGGCCCAGAGTAGTGGCTCCTGCAAGTGTGGTCCCTCAGCCAGCAGGAGCGACATCGCCTGGGGACGTTGGAGAAGCACGCGTTCTCGGGACCCGCCCCAGCCTGGCTGAGTCAGACGCTGGGAGCGTGGGGTGCAGCTATCTGTGCTTTAAACTCGCCTTGTAAGTGATGCTCTCTGTGCTGAAGTTTGCAAACCACAGTTCTGAGGAGCTCAGAGAAAGAAGGCGGGGCGTCCTGAGGAGTATAAGCTTTGTTTTCAGAGGTACCTACTCCAGGAGAGGCCATTGCAAAAGAAGGATTTGGGGCCACCGTGTCACCTAGCGGTGTTCCGGGGCTGTGGGTGTGTTGGGGTCCCCAGGCTGGTCCACGGACACAGGTGCTGCTCTTTCCCCATCACGGCAGACCCGTCAGCATCCAGTCGTCTTTGCCGCTCTGTTCCTCATTACCAGCCCTGGTCCTGATTTCCAGCAAAAACTGCCCGACAGCTGCAGAAGATAAATCTTCCTTCGAGCTTTGCACGCCGGCTCCTGGCTTTCAGGGCCTGCTGTAGATTGCCGATTAGCCACCCTGAGCTTATTTTCTTTTTGCAAGGCTCCTGACGTTGTTGAAAGCAGCCGCCCTACCGACCGATCCTTAACAACGATGATTGGTCCGCGTTCCAGGGGAGGGCAGCAGCCGTGCGATCTCCCAAAGCCGTGCCTTCCCCCCACCCCACAAGCCATTGCAGTTTCCTGCAGGTGAGAGCATTTGGCACTGGGAGGCCCCTGCTTGGGCAGTGCCGTCTCCACCCGCTTACCGCCAGCCGTGCGCTCGCTACTCCTACAGAGAGGTGGGCCGCCTCCATCCTGAATCTTCTCTGGCCCAGGAAACCGCCTCTCGTCTGTGCTTGGATTCCCCAGAAAGCAGAGCCTGAGGCAGAGCTTGTGGGAGGATGAGCTCAAGGAAACTGAGTAAAAGTCACAACAAGACTAGAAAACCCAGCTGGCTGCTCAGGTAGACGGGGTGTGATTGAAAAGGAAGAATGAGATCATCCAGAGAAGCCTACGGGGGGAGAAATGAGAGAACATTGTTTGCGCCCCATGAGAGCTCGCCTACAGGGTGTTGCCAGTCTTGAGCCAACAACTGCCGTGGTGGTAAGTCTCTTTCACTGCACTGTGTATTTTCTTTTCGTGACATTGGGTCCTCGGTGCTATTGGAAATATACCAGAGGCTTATCGTAAGTGTTGCCTTATGGAAGCTGCTTCTGTAATGGGCCAGGGTGGGTGTAGCCTCGCTCAGTGGGCCATTCGGTGTGCCAGGCTGATGGGATTACAATTCTTGTGGGAGGCTGTGTGATGACTCAGGGGGAGAAATCTCCTCTAACAGGGTTGCCTGTGTTCTCAGACCTCAGTTCTCTCTCTCTCTTCCCTCCTTCTCGTGGGGAACGGGCAAAGGTGGACAATCCCAGTGGTTTTATTGCCTTCCTGCTGGGACCCAGAAATGTAAAGCTGCTGTTTCAGCAGCTAGAGTTGGATTTTGTCAGATATGCCAAAAGGCAGATTTCAGCTAAGGGGAGATGATTGCCGCCCTTGTCTGGGTGAGGTTGTGTTCCAGGACCCTGGAAAACAGCAAAACCATGGGCAGCAGGGTCCAGTGTCTCTGCGCCAAGGACTTTATAACAGTGGTGGTCAGCTTCATAACTTGTCAAGGAAGAGATCATTCCCACCTGATTTGAGCCTTTCTTTTTTTTTTTTGACTTAACGTAAAAGATGTTCGAACGTTTCAAACTGGCCTACTTCTGTCCTCCATGAAATCAATGCTTTAAAAAAAGAAAAATAGCAATTATGTAGACAGGAAGACTACAGGCTGTTCACTCAGAAAATGCCATGGACCTTTACTTTATAAATTATCATCATATAAGTCTTGCGAGTTAAGAGGTAGACTGTCCTTCTGCCACTGCTTGGTTGATTTGATTTGATCATTATGTTTTCTGCGGCTTCACTGTAATATTACCTAGCTACAGAAATGTGTGTGAATCATTTTGAATTTGTTCATTCATGTTGTGTGTGTGTCATACACAGTTCTGGGTGTGAGGGATACAGGAGTGAACCCAAAAGAGAAAAGACTTCTTTTTTGGATTTTATTTATCTTCATTTAGACTTTAGCTTCCTTTCAAACAATTCATTTGAGAATCTAACAGTATTATAATTTCTTTGTAACCTAAATAAGTTTTCCTTCAGTTGTCTCCCCATATCCAGACCCGACGTAACGGGTTATTTCTCAGATTCTCCCGAAATAGTGGTCTTGAAAGCCATCTCTAAGTGAGGACTTAGGTTCTAAAGGAGATTGCTTTGGATTAGCCATCACTGCTTTTCCATTGACCTTCTGTTCTCTTCTCTCTACTTATATTAATTATTTTGCTTTGATTACAGAATCAAATGAAAACTTCTTTGATGTCTTTAAAATAAAACGGCAGTTAAGAACCACGGGTCTCCCCCAACCCCACCACCCCCGATAAAGAATATTTTCTGTTGTAGTCTAAGAACATTTTTACAAAGTAATTCACTGAGTTGCCCAACTACAGCGGCGTCCCTGAATTAATTTCACCTTTGCTGGTCTGGACTCGACCACTGGATTTATTTCACAACCTGTTCTCCAGACGTGACACTCTCTTGGTAAAGAGCTGTTGAAATAAGCTGCCCAACAATCATCTTGTGGTCCTCTTATTTCATTTACTAAGATTCTCTGCCACTTTCATCCTCTTGTTCTGGCCAAGGACCAAAAATAAAATATTGTTTCAATTTTATTTTGGGTCTCATTAGATAAAAAAAGTCAGTATAGAGCATTTACTAATATAACCAGTCATAGGCAAAAGTCTGTTCACAGGGAGTTTCTGATGAAATTATGCAAGATACCTAATTTTGTACATAAATTGGAAATATTAGGCAGAGAATGCTGGCCGAATTCATGCCCCTTTCTAAAATTCTCTCCCTGGTATTCTCCACTTATAGTCAAAATATCATCCTCTTTCAAATAATTTTTTGCACCTAAATTAAAGGCATTTTTAATGATATGCATATCCGTGTGCGTAAACCACCGGTCTCACCGCCACCCTTCATCCATTTAGAGAGTTATACAAAGACATTAGTTACGGGCATGTACATTTGGAAACATACAGCTATGAAAAAATGAACGTTTATAGTAATCTGGCTTTAAAACCCTTCCAAGGTAGAGATTTTTAATAAACTTTAAAGATAATGGCATGAACATTTTCCATGAGACTGCACACTCTGACGATCTCATTGGCATTTTCTGCTAATGAAGTTTGTGTTTTAAAAACAACTCTTAGACTCTACATGGTTTACCCAATTCTTAACGAAATATTTCGTTCTTGAATGTAAATTTGAATACTTGTTTCACTTAAAGGTTGCTTTGTAATTAAAATTTCAGTATATATATATATATATATATATATATATAATGTATATATAGTCTATATATAATATATATAATAACCAATGTATATCAGTATATAATATGTATTATAACTAATTGTATCTTTATACATTATATAGGCTGCTTATATTATATATAATGGTGTATATGATAGCTAATATATATCAGTAGATAATACATATTATAATTAATGTTATCCAGATATCTACATATCTATCTATATAAGATCTTCCAATCTCACCTTTTCTACAAAATCTTAAGGTGAATTGCCAGTGATGAGTAGAGCAGCTGTGAATCAGAAGTCAGCTGAAATAGCTATTCTTCAACAACCTAGGACAAAACTAGTCTCCAGTTCTCATCTACAGCAAAGATTTGCATAATCAAAGAAAGCAGGAAACCCTTGGACAAAGCCAGACATTGGTTAAACTTTCAGCACTTGATAGATTATAAAAGGAAACTTATTCTGGCTCCTAGAGTTATTAGAAGATCTAAGAGATCATGCTGGCAAAATTTGAGCAGCATTCTTAAGAGAAGAGACGGGGCATGTAATTAAAAGGATCATTCCCAAAGAGGTCCAGGCTTCTGAAGAGCCTAGTTTAATTAAAAGGTGAAACCACTGTTGATTCAGATGTACAGAAGTTAACACGTTGGGTAGAAGCCCTGTTCGCGTTAATGGTGGAGAATATGACAGGGTTATTCTTTTGAAAATCTTGGCAGGGAAGGAGATTTTTAAATTTTGAGAAATCAAGTGAAATTTGTAGTGATGGATGTTGACTTACTGTGGTGATCCTTTCCTAATTTATACAAGTAGCGAATCATTATGTTGTGCACCTGAAACTAATATAATGTTATATGTCAATTAGATCTCAAGTTTAAAAAAATCAAATGAAATTTCATTTTTAGAGTTGCTGATAAAAGAATGTTGACAAAAGAATCCATTTTCAAATACATTTCAGGAGAATTAGTCAATGAAATACAGTGAATTTTAAAGCACTGTTGAGTAAAATATTCTTGCAAACACGTGACCTTTACTTTTCTCTGATTATCATTTAAATACGTTTGATAATTTTTAAAGTATTGCTTGTGAATTCCTTGTCTGGTGCTAGGGAAGGATGCTATCTTTTATATTACTGTATGGGAACTGGAAGTTTTGTCATCTCTCTCTCCCTAACTTTTTCCTTCCTCCCTTCTTTCCTTCCTTTTCTCCAATAATATTTATTTAATAAACTACCGTGTATCATAATATATTCTAAAATTTGAAAGGAGAAACTTGTTTAAGCCACAGAATTTATCTTTATGAAATATTTTGCTTTCCCCCTCCCACTCTAGGACAGAGCTTTACTTAATTTTATTTAGCCAACTCTTTTAAACAAAGCTGGATTTCTAGTTTAAGAGCAAACTTGGGGTCAGGTAAAACAGATGGGGAAGGGAACACACAGGCTTATCAACATAAAATGTGAGGAAGGCTGTTCTTAAAGATACCTGGGGTATGAAAAGTAGGTGAAATTACGTTTTGTGCACTCCGTTGAAAGGGTCAGAACTTACATTTTCAGAATGGTTCTTCATGACTATGGTTGAACACTTTTTCCCTAGAGACGGCAGATGGAGCTATGCGATGCTCACTTCTACCCATTGATTTGTTGAACCGGGATGGGGATGGGTGGCAGCTTTTGTTCCTTTGACTTTCTTCCTGAGAGGTGTGGCCTGATAAGTGTTTTATGAACCTTCCCCTGTGGCAGGATTTGGGGTGCTAAGCGTGGAAAGGCTGTGGAGGTCCCCACTCTGCTTTCTGACTCAGGCCAGCTCCTCCAGAGTAAGGTAAGGGCACATTCCTATCCATCCCGCCAGCCCATTGGATGTTGAAGCCTTAGCTGGTCCTCCCCTTCCCCAGCGGCGCCCCCTCCAGCTGTGTGGTCAATCCCATCCTTTCCATGCTTCTGTCTGGTCTCAGCAGGTACCTCGAAGTTAGGTTCTTGGTGTTCACAGTTCTTTTTTTTTTTTTTAATTGAAGTATAGTTGATTAATTATTAGTTTAATAATAATTAACCATATTAGTTTCAGGTGTGCAGCATAGTGATTCAGTATTTCTATAGATTATACTCCATTAAAAATTATTACAAAATAATGGCTATAATTCCTTGTGCTGTACAATGTATCTTTGTTGCTTATCTATTTTATACATAGTAGTTTGTATCTCTTAACCCCCAACCCTATTTTGCCCTTCTCCTCTTTCCCTCTCCCCACTGGTAAATACTAGCTTGTTTTCTATATCTGTGAGTCTGCTTCTGTTTCGTTATATACATTTGTTTTATTTTTTGGATTCCATATATGTGATATCATATAGATATCATTTTTCTGACTTATTTCACTAAGCATAATATTCTCTAAGTCCATCCATGTTTTTGCAGATTTTAGAATTTCTTTTTTTTTTTTAAATTTTTATTGGAGTATAGTTGATTTTAGAATTTTGTTCTTTTTTATGACTGAGTAATATTCCATTATATATGTATGTGTGTGTGTGTATGTATGTATATATACATACATAAACCACATCATCTTTATCCATTCGTCTGTTGATGGATACTTGAGTTGCTTCCATATACTGGCTATCGTAAACGGTGCCGCTGCGAACGTTGCTATGAACGTTGGGATGCATGTATATTTTCCAACTAGTGTTTTTATTTTTTTTCTGGATACATACTCGGGAATGGAATTGCTGGATCATATATGGTAGTTCTATTGATGATGTAACTTGGAATTAAATTCAGTTTTACTTAAGTGACCTGGAGACATGACCCACTCCCTAAAACCAAACCTCTCATGGATATATTTCCCTTTGTTCAAAAGACAGCAACTCTGTTAAAACTGTTTTTACCACGTAACTCCTGGCATCAGAAAGTTCTCCCAAGTAGAAAGAAAGCTTGTTCTTGGCAGGACCAGGGAGAGTTAACTCCAGCTTTGTTTCTTTGCTTCTCCCCGAATTTTAAAGTTGAATAGATGACATCATCGTCTTCACACCCTCATAGCAGACATGATGTAGCACTTACTATATGACTAGCACTGTTGTAGTCAAACCCTCACTGTGACCCCATGAAATGCAGAAAACTCGTGACCTAGAGGGACGATGTACATTTCTCAAGCTCACACAGTTACCAAGTGGCAAAGCCACAATCAGACTTAAGATCCTTTGATTCCACTCTCCATGGTCCTAACTGCTAAACTAATTTTATTTTCATAATCTCTCACTAGGGAGTAGATAAATGCGTTTGTCATTAAATAAATAAATGTTGAGAACACAGCATCAGTGAAATTGTAGATAGCAGAGGCCCTAACCACCAGAGAATTTTAGGAAAGGAAACGCTGCATTGAATTTAAACCAAACATGATCACTCATTAGTGAGATAATAGGCACAAATGCAGAGAAAAATGTCTCACTAAAGTGGAAGCAAAAGCCCTCAGCTCCTCCTCTCAGTAAGGAAGCCAGGAGCAGTTTAAATGGATCTAAACTGCTCACCAGTGCATGACTCATACAGTGCTTGAGGCAGCCATCCTTACGTTGATGTATTTTCCAAGAAAAAGGTGCACTTCACGCAGGTACGTGGGGAAGTTGGAGGGGAGGTTGATGTTTTATTTTAGAATATTAAAACAAAATAGATATTATATTATGACTGCCACAGTCATTTAATTCAAGGAGGAGAATCATCCTTCAATGATCTGATGAGGCGTGTTCATGGCAGAGGACTAAGGGGTGTGGACAAAAGACCCTGCGTTTTTCCAACCACCTTGAACATGGACACAAGGATCCTGTTCCCAGCCACGCTCTGTTCCCCGTGTGTTTTGGGGCAGCGGTGGGTGGGGAAGGGTGGGGAACACGTGAAAAGATTTGTACAGATATTTTGTAATCAACGACATTTTTAGATTTGAACTAATAAAACAAAACTACGGGAAGCTATTTTGGTTCAGAAAGAACAGACCGTAACCCACTTCTTTAACCCAGGCGAGGAAACCCAAGTGTCCTGGAGTCCAAACTTGCCAAAGGACACACTTTCTCCCTACTGATGCCGAAAGCTCGACCTCTGTGCGCTGGTGTTGAATCGAATCTCAGAGACGGGGTTTAGGTGAAGTAGAAAAGAATAGCTTTATTGCCTTGCCAGGCAAAGGGGGACACAGCGGGTTCCTGCTCTGGAAAACTATGTGTCCCAACCCAGGGGAGTTTGGTGAGGAGTTTGGCAAGGGTTCAAGGGTGGGGTGTGTGCAGGGCTTTCAATCCTCTAATCTGGTCGCAGGTAATCTTCTTGATGACCTTCTCTGGTTCCTTTAATGTAGCCTCAGGTCATCTTTCTCTGGTATGAAGAATGCTGACCTCTTAAAAGAGTTTAAAGACACTGTTATGTGTATCCCTTGAGGGGGAACCAGGACCCTGCCCCAAGGCTGCACTATTGTTTGTTGACTGCTACTCTCTGCATCCCCTCCCTTCCTGGACTAACAACTGTTTGAACCTGCCCTTTGAAACTCAGGGATGGTCATAGAGTCTGGAGTCAAGAAACAGGGGGGCAGAAAGGCTACCATGCCCGGGAGCCCCACGGGGTCCTTCTCGGTTTCACTACTGTTACCCGAAAACTGGGTTCACGTCTTGGTGAGTGTGGAGCCAAAAGACACACCCAGGCCAAAGTTCAGGAGAAAGAAGGACTTATTACTTGCAGCAAGTAAGGAGAACACCGGGGACCTTTTCCAAAGCATGTCTCCCCAGACAGCAAAGTTGGAGAAGTATTGAGCTAAAGGTACATGCATATGCATGAAGGGGCTTGAGCAGAGGAGAATTCAGCATGGAGCTGGGACAAAGGTTGACTGTCCAAGCTTTAGTTGATTGAAGTCACCTGGGTGTCAGAAAAGGTCAGCATCATCATCACTTAGGCTCTGAGCAGTCTGGGGTCTCAGTGTGAAGTTACCATCCTCCACCTGGGTGGGGACCTTCGTTCCTGCAGAACTCAAAGATGGGTATCGGATTGTGATGTGTATCCCTTGAGGAGGAACTAGGACTGTTTTATCGCTGAACTATTGTTTGACTGCTTTTCCTTTGTTTCTGCATTCTTTTGTCCTCTTTTTTTTTTTAATTAATTAATTTATTTATTTATGGCTGTGTTGGGTCTTCGTTTCTGTGCGAGGGCTTTCTTCTAGTTGTGGCAAGCGGGGGCCACTCTTCATCGCGGTGCGCGGACCTCTCACTGTCGCGGCCTCTCCTGTTGCAGAGCATAGGCTCCAGACGCGCAGGCTCAGCAATTGTGGCTCAAGGGCCCAGTTGCTCTGCGGCACGTGGGATCTTCCCAGACCAGGGCTCGAACCCGTGTCCCCTGCACTGGCAGGCAGACTCTCAACCACTGCGCCACCAGGGAAGCCCCTTTTGTCCTCTTAAGATCATTGATTACTGAGACCTGTTCAAGGACAAGCATTTTGGCCAGGCTTAGATCACAAAATGGCGTAGGCCAAATATGGCTTCTCTTATGTCAAGAAAGCCACGCCTGGTTCTCTTTTTCCAAGGACCCCCTGCCTTATCTGCTTACACTACCACCAAAGCCCAAAGTAGACGTTCAGAGTCGATCGCCTGAATGTCTGCTGCAAGTATGGGATCTTTGCTCATAGTGAGAATGTAGGTGATGTTCTCAGATGCCATATTCTGCTTAGTGTATTAGTCTTAGTAGAAAGAGCCCGAGCTGTACCCTGAGAAATTCCCCCTGTGGAATTCAGTTCCTCCATTCCTTGCTCCTGTATTTCTCCAACACCAGCAGGATCTAAGGAATACCCTAGTCTGTTGCTGCCATTTATTTTTAGGAAACAAATAGAACATCTAGAAGGGAGAGGGTGATAACTTGTGTCAACTGAAAAAGAAAACTGCACAGCCTAAAAAGTTGAGAGTTATGTTTTATTTGGGGACCTTAATGAGGACTATAGCCTGGGAGACGGTGTTTCTCAGATAGCTCTGAGAAACTGTTCCAAAGAGGTAAGGGAAGAGCCAGGCTATATAGGAGTGTTTGCTGGAAAAAATCAAACAAACAAACAAATTAAAACAACAACAACAAAAAACACATGTAGTTGAACATCAAAAGATTACTGCTAATTGCAAAAAAACCCAGACCTCTCAAGTTAATGATTTTAGTCCTTTTCCACGTATGGGAAGAGTCTAGGCTCATTGAAATCATTCCTTTGATATGCATCTTAACTATCTAGGGTCAGTAGTATCCTGTTTTTCTCCGGCCTGGATTCCCCTCACGGTACAGTAGCTGATGACCTGATGGCCACAACATCCTTTGTTTACTGAAATGGCAGACAGCGTTTTCTGTCCACACTTGAATAAGATGAAACTGGATTCAGCCCTTTGTCCTGATGGTCTGAGAGGCTTTCCAATCTTACACGTTACCCATCTCCTCCTTGGGTGGCAATCCTGCTCACCTTCCCTTGCACTTGGCTCTCTCACAGCAGGTGACATTTCTCTGTCATTAAAACACACAGAAGAAAGACAAAAGCATGTTACGTGGACTTCACTTGTTTTTTTTTCCTGGAATCTGTCCAGATTTTCAGCAAACGCCATGGGAAAGGAGCCTTGAGCTTATGCTTAGAACCAGCAAAAAACCGCAGTGCTTCCTTCACTGTTTCCTTGACTTTCTGACTGCTTTTCTTTTTTTTAAAAAAGCTTCGAAGCCTCAGAGAGGATTATAGGGCCATTTATGATCATGGCAGGTTTTTTTGTTTTGTTTTGTGTTTGTTTTTGTTTTAGGAATTCCTTTATTTTTATTATTTATTTATTTATTTTTGGCTGTGTTGGGTCTTCGTTTCTGTGCAAGGGCTTTCTCTAGTTGTGGCAAGCGGGGACCACTCTTCATCGCGGTGCGCGGGCCTCTCACTATCACGGTCTCTCCCGTTGTGGAGCACAAGTTCCAGACGCGCAGGCTCAGCAGTTGTGGCTCACGGGCCTAGTTGCTCCGCGGCATGTGGGATCTTCCCAGACCAGGGCTCGAACCCGTGTCCCCTGCATTGGCAGGCAGATTCTCAACCACTGCGCCACCAGGGAAGCCCCTGACTGCTTTTGATTTTGAGGTTTGATTTTGTTTTTATGTAGACTTATTTTTTAGAAAAATTAAGCAGAAAGTACAGAGAGTTCCCATTATAGCCCCCTAGGTTTGATTTTAATGATGATGGAATCTTTTATTTTCCTGTAGAAAAAAATAGAAAAGAAAGACTAATCCTATTTTCCACCAGGATGGGAGAGGCAGTTGGCATAGCTATCAGACGATTGCTGATGTTTGGCAGCCTGGAGTGGACTTTTATCCCCTCAAGTAGGAACTTTGTCGCCCAGGGGGTCTTTTCCTTGTCCCAATTTACCACTAGGTTGGACATTTTTATTATCATGGTTTCCCAGGAGTGTCTTTTCCTCCCTCTTAGCCACCATTGTATCAGGTTTTAGGTCTACAGACCTTTTATGACCTGATGGCAATTTCTCAGTAATTGATGGAACCACCTGTAATAGCAAGTTATTGTCATTAAAAAACAGTCTGTTTCCATGGCAGGAGTTATTACATTTTGCAGAGAGGTGCTTCCCAGACATGTAAGTCATTGAAGGCCAAACAAAAGAGCAAATAAACCACTTGGCATGGGGGTTCGGGGGCAGTGGGTGGAGGGTAGGGAGAAGACAGAGAAGCAGCATTAGACAGGGGAACCTTTTCAAACTCAGGCCACGAGCTTCAAACTTCGGGCCCTGGAGCGTCATTATGCGCTGACCAATCCCAGCCTGCTTTTAGAATTCAGTTTTATTTCCTACTGTTCGGAACCTGCAAGTCCATTTCAATGAGGAGTCCGTGAATTGCACCTCACCTTTAAGCACGCTCTTTTGAGGGGCTGTATTGGTCTTGAAGACTTGCCAAGCCTGGGATGATTAGCAAGACATGACTGCCCCGTTATAAAGGGAGCTGCAGACCCTGAGTGACAGTGGTGCACATCTGCAGCTTTGAGGCAGCGTGGGGAACGTTCTCCTTTAAAACCAGGCCTGTGGGCTCAGGGTTGTCAAGCACACAATGAGAAAAATGTGGACCCTGGTCTCCACTTGGGAAAGAAAAATTATAGCACCTGCAAAAGTAGTTTACAACGCACATTGCCATCTTCCAGGGTCAGGAGTATCAAAGATGCTTTCACCTGTGGCTTGCATCCTAAACTGCTTTGTCAATCCCTGTCCGTACCTTTTATTCCGTGCATTTGAGTTGTTCCTAAAGCCAGGGACGAGCCGTGTTGGAAGAAGCAATTTTATGACAGAGACCTTGTCCTAGCAGAAACCCCGATCCCTGGGAATTCTACCAGAGTGGTTATAAAGTGAAAGTTCCATGGTGAAATGAAATGAAATCATGGAGACTTATAATTACGTAGCCAATGAAACAGGAGGTGATTCTGGGGAAAATGAACATGTTCCCATTTTGGTCTTTTTTTTCCTTTTAAAAATGGCATTATTGACTCAGCCGGGGAATGTATTGTGAAGCCAGTGCTGTTTCCTCACTTACGTCTTTTGTAATTACATTTTTTCGTAGTTATTTCAGCCCGTGACTCATAAATCATCATTTACAGTTAACCAGTTCTTCATCCCAGAGCACTTCCAGTGGACAGAGACATTGTGTTTGTTGTCATACATAAAGCACTGTCCTCTGTCAATATATACATATGAGGAAAACCTTGAACCTAGAATAAAAATGTTGCCTCCAGGCCTCATCAAGATTCAAGTCCAAACTGCTTCTGTAAAGGACCAGATTGTACATTTTTTAGGGTTTGCTAGTCTAGGAGCCTCATGCTGTGTATCTGTAGGTGAAAGCAGCCCAGGCGGTGCGGAGATGAATGAGGTGTGGCTGCATTCCGGGGAGCTCAGAAAAGGTGCTGGCCGGGTGTGGCCCCCGGGCTGCAGTTTGCCAATCCAACCCCTGCTGTAGCCCCAGGATAGAAGCTAAATGTCCCTTCAGGGGCCGCCTCTGAACTTCTGCAATGACTGGCTTAGAAAGACTCTGGGAAGTTGAACTCTTTGGGGTCATGTACTGGGATGGAATGGCAAGCAAGTCTAGCTAATGGTTGCTAATTACTTCATAAGCAGCAGACTGGGTCCTGAGACTTAGGTCTCCCCCCAGAAATACAGAGCAGGTCTTAAAATTATTGATCCCATTGTACAGACTGAGAAGCTGAGGCAAAGGGACACTGAGTAGTTCTTTCGAAATCACAAATCACACGGGTGAGAGGTGACTGTCTGTGTATAGAGATAGGAGAGCGTGAGGGGCGGGGGGAGTAGGATTTCAACCACGACATCCGATGCCCAGCGAACACGATGGGCAGAGAGATCACAAGCTGTGGGTTAGCTCCTCCACATTAGCCTGTCCTTTGGAATTGTTTTTCTAGCCAAGTTGGTAATGTTTATCATTATGATCATATCTATGCATATATACACATATGTATGCATATACATATATGCGCATACATATCTGTATATGTCTCTTTTTAAAACAAATTTATTTATTTATTTCTGGCTGCATTAGGTCTTCGTTGCTGCACGCGGGCTTTCTCTATTCGCAGCGAGCGGGCTTTCTCTAGTTGCGGCGAGCGGGGGCTACTCTTTGTTGCGGTGCATGGGCTTCTCGTTGTGGTGACTTCTCTTGTTGCAGAGCATGGGCTCTAGGTGCGCGGGCTTCAGTAGTTGTGACATGAGGGCTCAGTAGTTGTAGCTCACGGGCTCTAGAGCACAGGCTCAGTAGTTGTGGCGCACGGGCTTAGTTGCTCTGCGGCATGTGGGAACTTCCAGGACCAGGGGTCGAACCCTTGTCCCCTGCACTGGCAGGCAATTCTTAACACTGTGCCACCAGGGAAGTCCCTATATGTCTCTTTGTGTCTGTGTATATATGTGGGTGTATATATATTGTATTTATAAGTAGTACTCTATAGTTATTCTCACGTGGCCTAATTGCTAAATTTTATTTATCGAGCATCATTGTGACTAAAAGAGCCTTGAGTGTTATACAGCGTGTGACATATACACATAAGTAGATATGTGCACGCACATATATGTGTATATGTCTCTGTGTGTATATGTGTGTGCATGTGTGTATATGACATCTATTTACAAGTACTATTTATTGTCATTCCCATGGGGCCTGAATTTTATTTACTCATCATTGTGACTACAATAGCCTTGAATATTTAAACAGCATGTGACCTGGAAGTGGGAAAAAAGGTATCAAGTATTTGACCTTAATATTCCCTGCGTATTATTAGTCTGAACCACTTTGAGGAGAAAATCCTGGTGGGCAGGCACACATGCACAGATGTGCATATACACCCACCTAAATTTCCTACTGGGGGGGAAGTCATGAATTGTAACGCAAGTGATCAAGATGAATTGATGCTTCCAGGTTCCGTGAACTCTTTAGTAAAATGATTCTTTAGGAAAATTCCTCCATACATCACTAAATAGCTATGATTTTGGTATCTCTCCTACAGCTTTTCCTTTTTTCTGTTTTTTTTTTAAAATTATGTTTATGCCTCTGAGTATGTATCTATCCATGTCTTTCAATCATGTATCTATCCATTGTCTAATTATAATAAAATGGTATAAACATAACGCATACATTCACAGTATACTGTTTTCCTTCTGAATATTTCGTCACAAATATTGTCCCATGTGACTGAAAATTCCTCATAAATTATGATCTTTTGTGGGTGCGGGGTGGCGCACCAGGTGGCACGTGGGATCTCAATTCCCTGACCAGGGATGGAACCCCTGCCGCCTGCAGTAGAAGTGCGGATTCTTAACCACTGGACCGCCACGGAGGGCCCCATAAGTCATGATTTTCAGTTTTCACAGTTTTGTCCATAACTTGTTGGCCACGAATTATTTGGTCATTTAGAAAAATTATGTGATAGTAAGGGTAACTTATTTTTGCTATCATCATCAAAGTCATAATGGTTTAATATCCGGCTCAAAAAACATTGATTATTGTACTGTTTGCATTATGTTGAAGGAGAAAGAAACAGGTGGTGGAATTTAAAAACGATAGGGTAGGTTAAGGAATTTTCTCCACGTGTCTAACTAAGAGTGTTTTGCTTTTGTGTTGTGTTTTAAAAGGTTACACAAGTGTTTATTTGCTTTTACCTCTCCAGCTACGTTTTGCCATCTTTGGGATTATCCTCTCTTTGTGCAGTGCGATTGAAATTGAAGTGTATTTGTTCAGAACACAATGACATTCGTTTGTCAGTTGCTGAGGGCATCATGGCTTGAAAAGGGAATGAAGTAAATAGAACAGAGGAGAAGAGTTCTGTGTTCCAGAAGTGGATTAGCATTGGAGAGTAGTATGGCATTATGTCCACATTATGGCATTGGAGAGTAGTATGTATTCAACAGATTTAAAAATTCCTGATCAGTGAAGACAAAGATTTTTTTTTCAGTTGTGGGTGGCTTAACCACATCACTCAGTCTGACCTGGCCTCAATGCTAAATTGAGTGCTGATATAAAACCAAATTAAAACACACCAGGTCAAGAGATTCCCTGAGGGTTTGAGTCCAGAGAGAGTGCACATGGAAGTTAGTATATTTATTTCTGTTATGCACTCATTACATATGTGTATACACATATGCATGGCAATATATTATCTATATATTATCCCTATATCTGTGTATACAAAATGCATGACAAGCATCTTTAATCGTGTGTGGTAAGGTTCTGCACCCAAGCTCATCTCAACTGTTTACGATGATCTTAATGAAATTGCACTATCAGAAACATGGCCTTGCAGTTGTTGGTTATTCTGGCTGGTCTCGGAATTAAACGGACATGAGACAGATTAACAGGAGAAAAAAATGAAACAAAAGTTGAATAACATGTATACATAGGTGAGACCCAGGGAAACTGAAATGGCCCTAACCCTCCCTTTAAGTGCCATCTTCAGCTAAAGACAAAAGAGCATATTGGGGAGAGTGGTTTGGGACTTCAAAGGGGAGGAAGGCAGTTCCCATGGAGATGGAGAAGCCAACGTTTGTAAACAAGTGTTTGCTGGGCCTGCAGAGACAGTGGGACACGGAGTGGACCCTGATCTCCAGGCCCTGCTGAGTTTCCCTCACCCCACCTGGTCCATAGTCTTTGCAGACATATTTGGTGATGCTCTGTTCCAGAAAGAGCCCCTTTATCTAAATTATTTTAGGCAGCTAAGGGGGTGGTCAAAGTTTCTTCCTTAGTCTTTTGGGCCTTGATTGTATTCAGCTCAAAATAATCCACTTGCCTGAGAGACATAGGGTAGGGATGGCAAGTTTTGCTCTCCTCACACAGTCTTGGCAGTTGTTCCCTTATATAGGAAATGGATAGAAAGAGTCTGGGGACTTCCCTGGTGGTCCAGTGGTTAAGACTTTGCCTTCCCGTGCAGAGGGTGCAGGTTCGATCCCCCGGTCGGGGAGCTAAGATCCCACATGCCTCGTGGCCAAAAAACCAAAACATAAAACAGAAGCAATATTGTAACAAATTCAATAAAGACTTAAAAAATGGTCTATATCAAAAAAAAAAAAAAAAAAACAGTCTGAAAATCGTGGCCCAAAATCTGGGGGAAATCCAGGGGAAGTAATGCCTTTCTCAAAAACTATGTGAAACAAGGAAATAAATCTTTCATATCAGACCCAAAGTTTTATTATTTTTCCTATTCCACAATCACCTGGGCTCTCATACCCTGTCCCAAGCCCCCCAGTCAGCAGCAGTCAGGACACTGAGCTGGAAATAAAAAAGGGAGATCATCCTGAGGCTTTGATTTTCCTGCAGAAAAAGGCTTTAAACTCTGAGAAAGGGAGTAGAATGCAAAATATATGTGACATTTACGTATGAAACGGAAGACTTGGAAGAATTGTGGATAGTTCATTGCTTGATCACCTTTTTCTCCTCTGCCCCACCCCTCAGTTTAGTCCCCTTGGGGTGACAGCCGACTGCTTAAGCCTGAATCCTGCCCGCCTGGGTAATACTGTTTCCTCAACTCTCAAATGCAGATGGTGCCAGACCTCATTTCACTTTGTCAGTTGTTGGGAGGATTAAATAAATTAACACAGATCAAGTGCCTAGAAGGCGGCGTGGACGAGGACGTGGTGAGCATTTGACAGATGTCACCCATCACTGTGATACGTAACCCACAGACGTGCCTCTTGGGTCACGGAGCCTGCTAGGGCTGGACGTTCGTCTTCAGTCTCCCAGCACATACGGTCTGGAGGAAAAGACAGCCTCCGAGCAAATGAGCGCGAGTACAGCTACTTTAAATTTGAAACGGTTAGGAATTTTTCTGGGTGATGGCTGTGTACATAATGGGGGAAGCTAAGCTGACATCTGGTGCCTGAAACTTTCAAGAGCTGGAGGTCCTTAGTCACACCCACAAAATGCCAAACGAAGATATTTTGGGCTGAAGAAGAGCGTGTTTCTTACCAGAGAATAGTAAGAAAAAAAGAGTTAATCATATTCAGCTTCCAACATTGCAAACGAAGAGGATCAGACTATGCCGCCCCAAAACATGCCACATTGGCATAAGGATTATTTGGAGCTGAAGGCAGTTAAGAACAGTAGACACAGGATGTCCCTGGCAGTCCTGTGGTCCTTGGTCAGGGAACTAAGATCCCACATGCCGCGCTCCAGGCCAAAAACAAAATAAAAACAAAACAAAAACAAAAACAAAAAACAGTAGACACAGGAGGAAATCTGCCCTCTTCCTTTCTGCCCAAAAGCAGGCCATACATTATCTTTATAAGGGTAACACATTTTCCTTTGTAAAACTCTTCTCCCAGATGAAGAAAACAACTCTTAATCCTGGGAGATGACTCATTACTGCAGAGGGTACCAGCTTGATTCTGTATAACAAACCTTACTAAACAACCCTTAAGTTTCCCTCAGATATTTACCTTCCCATGTATTACCACCCCTAGAAGTTAAAACTCTTCTTTCAGTATCTAGTCACTTATTCACAGTTTATCGTCCTTGGTTAAAATGATATATATATAGATATATATATATAGATAGATAGATGATAGATAGATAGATAGATAGATAGGTAGGTAGGTAGGTAGGTAGGTAGGTAGATATGGACTTCCCTGGTAGTCCAGTGGTTAGGACTCCATGCTTCCACTGCAGGGGGCACAGGTTCGATCCCTGGTTGGGGAACTAAGATCCCGCATGCTGCACAGTGCGGCCAAAACAAACAAGATATATATATACACACATATAAAAGCTCCTGGGTCTAACTCACTCTTTGGGGTTTTCATTTCTTTTCTGTGAAGCTCCGCATACAGGTAAAATTACTAACATCAATAAAATCTGTATACATTTCCTTTTGTTAATTTGGGTTTTGTTGGCTTAATTTGCATGTGCCAGCTACTGAACCTAAAAGGGTAGCGGAAATGTTTTCTTCCTCTCTTACAGGAGGAAGAGAGCCGGACTGATTATCTTTGGGCTTTCGTGGGTGTCCCTGTGGTGAGGGCTGTGATCACTCCTTCCCCCAACACACTTGCAAAGACGGGGCTAGCCTTCCTGGCGAAGGGGCCAGAGGGAGGACAGGGTCCATAGTACCAGGAAGGGTAAATTGAGGCCAAGCCAGCTGGAGAGGACTACCAGATCCTGGCTGGGGCTGGAGTGACCAGCTCTCCACGTTTCCTTGGAGAATGCCAGCAGGGCAGTAGGGACCTGGCAGATATTCAGAATGCACTGCCCAGGAGACCATGGGAGCCAGAAGAGGCTGTTTCCAGGCACCTTGACTATTCCTGTCCATCCTGAGCTAGGATAAATCTCTCTCTCTGTCTCTCTCTGTCTCTCTGTCTCTCTGTCTCTCTCTCTCTCTCACACACACACACACACACACACACACACACACACACACACACACACACTCCTAGATACTCATACAGTGGTGCTGTTCAGAGAATAGACTGTTGGGAGGGAGGGAGGAGGCCCTCCTAACACATTCCAAACCAGATTGGATTAAAGGATAATTTTCCTCTGCAACCACGTGGGTACGTGTGCATATATACGTTATGATAGAATATAGCATAATATCATACAATATGAGAGAACAAAAAGGATATACTTTTTTGCTGAGTCTCCCTAGTCAGGTGGAGAGTGTGAGAACTTTTGAGGAAAACCTCACTGATTTTCTTTTTTTTTTCCTAGTCTAGTAGAGGCCGTCCTTGAACCAGAAGGACTGTGACCTCTTCCTCTTAGTATCTCCTGTGCCTGGGACAGGGTTGTCCACAGACCAGAAATGTCTGCATCACGCAGGAGGCTGTGAGAAGTGCAGAATCTCACGCCCTGCCCCAGACCTCCTGAGTCAGACCTGCATTCTAATGAGATCCTTGGGTGACTTGTATGCTCATCAAAGTTTGAGAAGCGCTGCTCTACCTGGTGATCAATAATCATTTGCAGAAAGAGTGAATAAAGGTATACATGAATAAATAATTGAATAAGTGGAGCGATTAAGAACTAGCGAATTGTAGGTCTTTCTTTACTCTTGTTCAGAATGCTTAAATTCACAGGCTACGTTGCTGGCTTTTGCATCAGGCTTCTCTTAAAGGAAGGGCTTCCTGTTCCCCACCAGGCTTCTTTCCCGACTGGACCACTTGGGCGCTGGTGATGGAGCTGGGTGCCTTCTCTGAGCCTTGTCGTCCGACACGCAGATGAAGGCTCACTCAGCTCACTCTGTGAATTTTAACTGCCGGTTCTTACAGAATCTAGTCCTTAGAATTTGAGCATTCATGACCATGTGACATGCTTTAAATTCCCTTCTCCTAGCTGCCTAGACATAGAATCGTCTGCCTTGGACTCCTTGCTGTAATAGCTTATGTCTTGTGTTTTATTTGGTGATTGCATAATAAGAGGGCCCATATACTTGTTTGCTGACACCTGGTAGGGTTTGTTTAATGCTGTGGATTATTTTGATTTACATACAGCTTCCGAGTGTCAATTGCTCTGTTCTTAGGAGCTTTCCATAATTGTTAAGTGTGTGAGATATTTTATCAGTTGTACACATGGGAAAAAACATGAGTCTCAAACTTAAAAAAAAAAAAGCTGCTTTTTTATTGATATATAATTGATCTATAACATTATATTAGTTTCAGGTGTAGAACATAATGACTCAGTATTTGTATTTATTGTGAAAGGTCACCATAATAAATATAGTTAACATCTGTCACCTCACATATTGTCACAAATGGGAGTATTTCGTCTTTCTCATGGCTGAATAATATTCCTCTGTGTGTGTGTGTGTGTGTGTGTGTGTGTGTGTGTGTGTACCACATTTTCTTTATCCATTCACCCATCAATGTACACTTGGATTATTTCCATCCATAATAGTTAGTCTTGAACTGTTATTGCGGTGTCTTTAGCAAACGCCTCTAAGACGTCCTGAGTTTATGCACAGGCTCCAATGCTTCCTAGTTGGGCGGTCCAGGTTGAATTACCCTCCTTCTTGCTGATAGGGCTTAGAACCCTGCCAAGTATATGGTAACAATGTGAGCTCTACTCTCATTCATATGTTCAATCACTCTTGGATTTAATGAGGTTTGTTGAGCAACTAATAAGAGCTGGATATGAAGGATGTACAAGTGAGGAAGGTCCTGCCACTGTCTCTGTGGTTCTCACGTTTGTGGGGAAGATGCTTTTCTAAATGACCAGTACTGAAGTGTCACACCTGACAGCAGTGGGTGTGGAGTGCCCTGGGAGTGTAATGGCAAGGGCTCTGAACCACCCGCTACAGACACGAGGGGGCATCGTTGCAGAAAAGGGGTCATTTAGGATGGACTTGAGATGATCAGCCTGGATTCTCCTTAATCCTCTCCCTGGATTCAGCCTGCACAGGAAATCCTCAGCACTTTTCCGTCAGACCAACAGCTCAAGTGACTTATAGCCCACAGCGCCATTTGAAGTGGGACTCATGTTTAGGTCATTTCACTGTCCTTGCCCCCAAGTGAAGGAAGGCTGATTAAAAAAAAAAAAAAAAAAAGACAAAGACTTCCTGGGTCCCGATTATCATGTTAGGAAAACAGCCTTGTCCAATTCCTTTATCAGTAAGTGCATTCTGTGTACGTATTACTTAGTCACTTTGCTGTACAGCAGAAACTAAGACAACATTGTAAAGCAACTATAATCCAATAAAAATTAATTTAAAAAATATAAAAAAAATAAAGTGACAGTCTTACTCAAAAAAAAAAGTGCATTCTGTACCCTTCATGCCTATCAGTTCTTCCTGAAGACACTGTCCCCTCAATCCTTACCTTTTCTGTATCACTTGAAGTGCTTTTTTCTTGTATCTTCCAAGACAAGGGAAATTGTTCTCTGTAGTAGAAACGGGGACTCCTTTGGTCAGTACTTCTGAACCTCGTCCATGCCTACTCTTCTATAGGACCAAGCAGTGAAGCTATACATTAGTAGTAGTAGTAGTAGTAGCAGAAAACAAACTTCAAATAGAACAAAACGTAACATGGCACAACAAGAAAAATGTCACTCAGCTCTGTGGCAGTGAATGCAAATACCTTCACATTGATGTATAGATGCATTTTTAAATTTTTAAATTTTTAAAAAATCTTTTAAAAAAAATTAATTTATATTATTTATTTTTGGCTGCGTTGGGTCTTTGTTGCTGCAGACGAGCTTTCTCTAGTTGCGGCGAGCGGGGGCTACTCTTCGTTTCGGTGCGCAGGCTTCTCATTGCGGTGGCGTCTCTTGTTGCCGAGCACGGGCTCTAGGCGCGCGGGCTTCAGTAGTTCTGGCTCGCGGGCTCTAGAGCGCAGGCTCAGTACAATGCCTGTGGATTGCAAACAGCTGAGTCTGGGTGCAGGGGCGGAGTGTGTGTTCTGAGTGGTCTGTGGTCTGTGTGGAAGCTGACCCAAACTCGCTCCTGTAGCTTTCCTGTTGCCGGACACCTACTTCTTTGTAAATGTTTGTTTTTCCCACTGAGGAAGGAAATTTGGTGTTGAGATATAGTGGCTAGGAGAGCAGTCAAATGAGTCAGCTAAATAGAGCTGATCAGAGACAGAGGTTGGGAAGGAGACAGAGGCTGGGAAATCATTCAAGAGATTTGGAAGAGAACAGTCCTGTCGATGGGGAGTGGGAAGATAAATGTCTGAGGTCCACACCTCCATCGTTTTGAAGTCTTAAAGAAACAGGCTCTTGACTTTTTAAAGTATAGCTAACCCATCAATCAACCAAACAAACCAACATACAGACTCCAAACTGACACTGTTCTGTCTTGTGTCGGGAGGAGACCATTAAGAATGTCTACATTCACCCCTTAAAGATCTTTTGTTTCCTCTAGAGCTATATAAACTCACATTCCTGGGTATTAATTATAGAATATTCACCCTGGGAGGCATTTTAGAAAACTTGTTACTTGGGCCTGTCAGTTTACAGAAAGTTAAATGTAATTGTTAGAATGAATGTAATTCGTAGAGATACACTGACTGTGTCAAAAGATATGAATATTTCTTAAGGTCTGTGGTAGATGAGGCCACTTTCCTCTCTAGGAGATGATACCCATATTTCCATAAGCCATCATAGAATGTTGCCATCTGGCATTTCTATAGGGGTTTTCTCTGATTCACTGTCTTGGGGTCAATGGTCTATGAATAGAGCAGTGATGTTTAATTAGGTCCCATTTGTTTATTTTTGTTTTTATTTTCATTACTCTAGGAGGTGGGTCAAAAAAGATCTTCTGTGGTTTATGTCAAAGAGTGTTTTCCTGTGTTTTCCTCTAAGAGTTTTATAGTGTCTGGTCTTACATTTAGGTCTTATGGAGTTTATTTTTGTGTATGGTGTTAGGGAGTGTTCTAATTTCATTCTTTTACATGTAGCTGTCCAGTTTACCCAGCACCACTTACTAAAGGGGCTGTCTTTTCTCCATTGTATATTCTTGTTACCTTTTACAAAGATCGTTAATCATATGTGCGTGGGTTTATCTCTGGGCTTTCTATTCTGTACCATTGATCTATATTTCTGTTTTTGTGCCAGTACCATACTGTCTTCATTACTGTAGCTTTGTAGTATAGTTTGACATCTAACACAGTATTGTGAAGCAGTTATACTCCAATAAAGATCTATTTTAAAAAAATAGAGCATTGAAGTCATAGGAGTTAGGAAGTAACAGAATGGATTTTATTCCACTGTGAAATATCTGATGTGTGCTAGTAAAATGGATAGCTGAGGTTTCAGGGATATGGTGATTGCTTCTTTCTCAAGCACTGGTGTCCTGCTACCTGTGCCCAGTTGATATTGGTGAGTTTTCCATATATAGACATAGGGCATGGTTTTTTTTTTACCCGTGGCACTGCTGACATTTGGGGCTGGATCATTCTTGGTTGTTGAGGGACTGTTCTGTGCTCTGTGGGGTGTTTCATAGCAACCCTGGTCTCTCCTTACTAGATGCCAGTAGTACCCTTTCCCATCAAGTTATGTGTCCAGGAATTGCCAGATGTCCCAGAGGGAAGGGGGCATAATCATCCCCAGTTAAGGACCACCAGTTTCAAGCCCCACCACCAGCCCTCATTTATCTTGTTGGAGAACTGACATATGAAAGCAAACAAACAGCAATGAAAACTTGTGAAAGTTTGGAGATCTTTTCCTAGCCTAAATTGCGCACCATGTTTGCTCTGCAGAGTGTAGACTCTGCCTGTACTCTGTGTATGTGTGTTGGGGGGTGGTGGGTGGAATAGTCTCTTTTCTTAGGTAACATGTGGAGGAATCAGAGCTATAATGTGTGAATTACTCCAGCAATTTAAGTCCAAAAAGGAGCACTTGACAGAAAGTGTTGGATGAAACTGGACAGACATGACCAGGGTGCCCCAAGGTAGGACTAGCTAGGTCAGTACCAGGGTGTGGGTCATTCCTCTGTCAGACGTGGCCAGCAGCATCAGATGGGCTGACTTGAGAGGGAGAAGTGGATATTCCTGACCCCAGCCTCACATTCCAGAACAACCAGTTCTACCACCAGGAAAAATTATAGTGGGGGCTTATGTGTTTGCCATCTTTTCTTTCTGCATTCAGCTTCCGTCAAATTAGCACCTGCTTCCTTCTCCCCTCCTCCCTTCTCTCTCTCTCTCTCTCTCTCTCTCTCTCTCTCTCTCGAAAAAACACACACACACACACACACACACCCACACCCACCCCACCAGCTGCCCAGGGATCCCCGTTTTTTCTTTCTTTCAGGGGAAGAATAATAATTGGATAATCTCATCAACAGTGAGCTCTTGTGAATAAAGCATTACTTCTTCCGGGACAGAGTTTGGAAACAGTCGTTCAAGGTGATACTTAACAAAGGTTAGGTGAATTGAAGAAAATATTTATCGAGTCCTGTCGGGGAGGAAGAAAATTTTACCCTTCTAGGTTCTTCTGACCGGTCTAAGAATTAAATGGACATGAGACAGATGGACAGGGGAAAGTCAAATTTAACTGTGTACATACTCCCACTCACATGAGATTCAGAGACCCCACATTCCCGAGAGGCTCAGAGACAGATGGGTCGAAGGAGGTCTGTGCACCGCCGTGGGTGAAGGAATGGGATGGGGTCTGCCCTTCCAAAGACAGGAGGGCCAGTCACAGGATGAGAAGAAGCAGAGTGGATGTTGGGTAATTAGATGTTTGCCCTGCCAGGTAGATGGGGTTGCTTAGCTAACATTTATCTCTGGGAATAACTCTTTGGGGGAAAAAATAAACCATTTAAATTATTCTAAGTAGTTAGGGAGGGGTAGTAGTTTCCCTTGAACCTGCAGGGCCTTGATTGCCTCTGGCACAAAATAATCCCCACGCAAAAGTGGCACATTTCAGGGAGGCTGAGCTCCTGCAGTCCCTTCCCATGTACCTGAAAGGCAAAGATAACTAAAGTGTGGGAATCTGAACAGCAGTGGCGTACAGTGGGGGTGGGGTGGATTGCGTAGGAGCTGGAAGCTTCTTCGGTTAGCGCTGGGTCCACCTACACCTGAGGATGAACATAAAAGAGAAAGATGGGGAAGCGGGGTGGGGAGGGAATCTGAACCAATTAGATGATCTCAGTGAAGAGTCAGTGTTTTAAGCTCTAAACTAATCTTCTCTGCAGTTGCCCACTAAGACCTACAGCCAGTATGTGGCTACTGTTTCTGATCAGATCACTTTGTAAAAAACTGTTGTGTATCTTGTACCAATTACTTGTACGTTGGCTCCCCTTCTGCTGCAGTATAACAAGAGTTGTTTCCCAGTTGAAAAGGCTTAGGTCTATTTTGGAGGTGAGTTCCATTCCCTAACTGTGTAACGGAGAGGTATCTGCCTGTTGTTTTCAGAAAGGGAAGCAGACAGGGTAAAAGCATGGTCAGTTGGGTGTAATGTGTTTCTGTATAGAAGTAGTTCACTAACGCACTGACGCCTAAATCCGTGTTCATGGTATAAGAACACATTTTATGCTTGGACACACGTAAGTCCGTTCTCATGGTGTAAGAACACATTTTAGGCTTGGACGTGTTCATGATGGATTTTGTCCAGCAGTGTCTCTCCTGCTGAGGAGGTGAGAGGGAAGGTGGGAACTACACAGTTAATACAGAAGTGCTGGCTCAGCCAACGGGACCAAAATAGGTCCACGGAGCAGGTGGTTCCTTCCCAATAAAGACATTCGCCATCACAGACAGGATCTAAGCACAGAGCAGGAGAGCTTCTGAGTAATACAGAGAGCCTGGGGACAACAGTGAAGCATGCACACTTGCACACACACACACATACACGCACATACACACGCACACACACGCACACATACACACGCGCACACACATGCACATGCACACATACACACGCACACACATGCACACATACACACGCACACACATGCACACGCACACACATGCACACATACACACGCGCGCACACATGCACACGCACACACACACATGCACACACGCGCGCGCACACACATGCACACATACACGTGCATATACACATACACGTACAGTCCCTTTTCTCTCTCTTCTTAAAGGATGCTTTTTTTGAACATGTAGGGGAGGACAGATCTTTTTTCCTTCCACCCTAGTTTCAATGGCTGTGAATCAAACTGATAAAGACAGATTAACAAGAGGGAAAAAACCCCAGTTTTAACGCACTGGTGTTTCACAACGAGGAGCACGGGTTGAGGAAGCGGCAAGATGATTGAGGACTTTACAGCATTTTAGGCTAAACTGAGAAAAAGGGGTTTGATCTTCTGGTAGGCAGGCTCTGGGCGGGGGAGGGGAGGGCACGTATGATAAACAAGGTCGGGTCTCCTATGCAGATTGGAGCCTCTCAGGGGCAAGCAACGTCTCCAGGAGCACCTCTCTTCCTGGTCTGAAACGTATTTACAAGTGGGAATTTTCTTTATCAACGTAAACCTCCTATCCAAAGGGGGGAGCTTATATACTCTGTTTGGAGGCGCTTAGAGGGATGGAAAGAGCTTTTCCTGTGTCGGCTGGTTCTCGGTTGCCTGTAGCTCACCATAATCGCTATGCCAAAGAGGCTGACTCTGGGGTGGTGTGTCCTGGCAACCTTCAAACAGCGTAAGGGAAAAGGCACTTCCATGCATACCAGGACCGTCACAGGCTACCCCAGGGCAGAAGTCACACGCAGCGTGATGCTCAGCTCCATGCCCTGAGCAAAGGGCAGACGTGGGCACTGTAGACCCTGCTGCATAGCGGGGGTGGGGTGAGGGGCTGCACGCCTGGCGAGGGGCCCACGTTGTCTCTTGAGTCAGGAGGCTTTGCATAAGAGGAGACACTTTCTCTAATTAGCCCCGAGTCCCCGCACAGGCTAGTGCTGAACTCAGATGCACAAGGAAGCCTCCTGGCTATCCAGCAAATGGTGAATTCCCAAGACTACATGAAACTGGTCTTCTCCATAAAGACTGTCCCAGGTCATTTTGTTACTTGTAGCTCATACTCTGTGCCTATAAGAAGTCTCACTGTGGCTCTAAGGAGCGCTAGGGGGAATGTCTTAGGTGAAGTGGAAGGTTCTTTCTCTTCCTTCTGTCCGTGGTGACTTCCACCTACTTGGCAAAAACCTTCCTTTCTCTGAGATCGTGTAGCTGGAGGTTAAAATGCCAGCAGCTCAAGCAAAATGTTGTGATTTGATGGAGCTCAGGTTTTAAGTTGTATCAGGAAGAGGCTCAGAAGTTCCGTCGTCGTTACATTCCCTAGTTCATGTCTCTGTAGAGATGTTGTCACCCTGACCCTGGTCCAGGGATAACGTCGCACCTTGGAAAATGTAACCCACTGAGTCATCGCGGCGGGGAAGACCACGTGTCTACCATCTTCCGTCCGAGGGACACATTTCACACAGGAAAAGGGTGGGTCCCCCGCACGTACCTTCCAGTTGGCCCTCCTTGTCACAAAGCAGTTCCTCAAGCAAGGGATTCAGGGACTCAAAGCAAGACGGTAAATCACACAAAGACGTGAGTGGATACTCTCCCCTCGGGCTGTAGGAGATTGACGGACAGTCACACCACGCAGTGGTCACTTAAAGTGACCAGTGAGGGCTTTTCTAGGGCCTCCGTGTGTTCCTGTCCTGACTCACTGTCACACTCGTGGGGACAGCCACTCTCTAGTCAGTGGAGATTTTGTTTTCTTTTTGTAGCATGAGGTATAAGGACTCTTGATCAAGTGCAGTTATGGTTTTGAGTCTGACAAGTGACCATACTCCTACCCTGTTTTATTAGCATGCCTCTCTTGATGTTCAAGCTCTAGACAAACATTTAGAAGTTCAGGGGAAAAAGCCAGGTACAGTATTACTGATCCACAGTTCTACTAGAATCTTTGCCCACACACGGATTTTTTTTTTTTTTTTCCCCTGGGAAGAATCTTTTACTTGCAAAGGGTGACTCTCCAGATTATGTTGCTATAGTGATACAAATACTGCAACAGAAAGTGAAATAACACATACAGAAAAGGTTTATCACTCTGCTGATTCTCCTTTTTGAAGTATTAATTACTGTAAAATCGTTCACAGTCATATTACCTGAATATGATTTCTGATACGATACATTTTAAAAACAGGCAGTTTTAAGGCCATTGACATCATGAGCCCTCTGGTTCCAACCGGTCTGGGGTCTGCGTGCTCGTGGGCAGCATGCAGTTAACTTCTTCCGCCTGGTGGGGCTTTCAGTATCTGCAAAACAGCTCAAAGGACGTGGCTCAGAAGATGATCTATAGCCCTTGAGGAGGAACCAAAGGGCCTTGACTTTGTTGAATGGCTACACTGGTGTTATTTTCTCTTGCTGACTTTTCCTTTGCTTCTGCATTTTCTCACTTCTCCGATTAAATTTATTCTTTGGAACTCGGGGAAGGTCTAGGAGGTAAAGTTTTTCTACACACTAGAGGCAGGCGGAGGGCACGGTTTGTGTGTGTGTGTGTGTGTGTGTGTGTGTGTGTGTGTGTGTGTCCGGGGGGGGTGTCTGTCCTCTGAAGGCCGCATAGGGTCCTGCTCAGTTAGAGAAGGTCCATCCTGAAGGTACTGCAGTGATTTTCCTCCATATATTTTCATTTCAAGAAACTGGATTCAGCGGCCCAAGGTCATTCCATACTTGGTGTGAGATCCCCTGGAAGCTGAAGGTACAGAATTATCTTCTTGCCTCTGTTCTGTTGTGTGTTTGTTAAGTGTTGAAAGATAATGAAGAAGTACTTGGCATAAGAAAGAGCATTCCTACTTTTTCTCTCTCTCATGGGGAAACAAAAACAGAAACCCGATGGTACTTATTTAACATTCTCCGATATATGGCACCCCATATTTTCTCTGGTAAAAGGGAAAAAAACAAAGATTATTAGGATACAGTTTGTGAGTTTTTGACAAACAACCTCATATACCACATACTTTGCCAGGTCTGTCAAAGTGAAGTACTTTTGGAAATAGAAGTGGCCATATTTTATGTGTGCTTAGTTTAAAAACGGAGTGAGTTTCCTTGAAATATGATTTCCAAGTTTTGAAGTCATTATGCGTGAATGCACTCCATTCTAAGGCAAGAGGCCTTCTAAGGGAGAGACTGTTGGCCCAAAGATTGGGGACACTCATGTGTCCATCCTGTTTTGTCCGTATTTAGTAAGCGCCAAAGAGATCTCTTTTTGTCAATATAAATGTCCTTTTTAAAGATTACTCTTTACAGAATTGTTTCTGTTCATAATACCCTTTTCCTCTGTGAAGTGGTTTTAAGAAACCATTATTCTCCTCTCTTTTTAAAAAAATTTTTTTGCAATTATAAGATTCCTGGCATTAAATATTAAAATTTCATTTTTTTTTTCACTTTGACCAGTTTCTTAAGGTATTACAATGATTGCAAGGTAAACTATGGCGTTAGGCTGCCTGGTTAGTAATGTTAGTTCTGCCCTTACTAAATGTATGATCTCAGGCAGGTGACTTACGTTCTAGGTTATTTTCTTTTGCTGTAAAATAGGGATACGACAAGGAACTATTTTATGGCTGCAGTGAGAATTTCAGGAATATATATGACGTGCATCAAACATCACATGGGGTGCTGTGAGCGCTGCAGAAAGAGTTTGCTATTATTGTTATTTCATAATGTACCTTTCTGACCTTTGCTTTGCAAATGTAGGAAATCTTGACAAAGATTCTCTTCTTGGCCAAACTCTAGTCAGACCCCTCTGAATCGGACTGGGCTCCATCCTTGGGCAGGTCCTCCAGGAGCACAGTTTTAGCAAAAATCTGTCAAGTTGGTTAAGCTAGAATCTCCCACCCTTGGTATCTGATCACTTCCCTCAACTCCCAACCCCCGCCAGCCCACAGGTGCTATCTGATCACCCTTGCCTGCCTTCAGCATGATACCCATTAGGTCTGTTTACAAAGGATTCCCCTACCCTCTTGGTGATTTTCCATCCACCCCTGACCCCACCCCTGCCACCCACAAAGAAGCACTCCGCTTCTCGGCTTTCCTTATTGTGTTTGGAGTTGACGCCAATCTCTCTCCCCTGCTACAAGACCCCATTGCAGTGGTCCCTATATATTCAAGACAGTCCTTAAAGTCTGCCTTGCCATTTTAACAAATGTCACGAATAATTGTTTTTCTTTAACCATCTTTATCTTAATCCCTCCTTCCTTCCATTTTCTTAACCTATCAAAAATTTGGAATAGAATTAACATATGATCCAACAATCCCACTTCTGGGTCTGTATCTAAAGGAAACAAATCATATCTCTAAGAGACACCTGCACCCCCATGTTCATTGCAGTATTATTCACAATAGCCATGGTATGGAAGCAACCTACATGTCCATCAACAGAAGAAAGGATCAAAAAATATGATGTATATATATATATATATATATATATAGAAATATATATATATATATATATATATACACCATAGTCCATGGAATATTATCCAGCCTTTAAATAAAAGGAAATCTTGTCATTTGTGACAACATGGTTGGACTTGGAGGATATTATGCTAAGTGAAATAAGCCAGAAAGGGAAAGACAAATACTGTAGGGTCTCACTTATATGTGGAATCTAAAAACCAAAAAAGTTAAACTCACAGAAACACAGAGTAGAATGGTGGTTGCCCAGGGCCAGGGGGTGTGGGAAGTAGGGAAGGGTTGGTTAAAGGGTACAAACTTTTCAGCTGTAAGATGAAAAAGTTTTGTGGATTCAACATATAACATGGTGACTATAGTTGACACCACGGTACTGTATAACTGAAATTTGACAGAAGAGTAGAACTTGAATGTTGTCACCAAAATAATTAAAAAGGTAAATATTTCTGTGATGGATGTGGGGGAAATCCTTTCTCAAGGTATACGTGTGTCAAATCTTCACATTGTGCTCTTTCATAAATATTTTACAATTTTATTTGTCAATGATACCTTGGTAATGCTGAGAAAAATAGAATAAATAAGTACATTTGGGGTAGTGTTGACCAGTGTACTTCTTGAACGTTTGATTTGTGTTTATTCCTCACTATAAACGGTGATTTTGTTTGTTTGTTTGAGTCAACATAGAGGAATGACTTAAATTCAGCATCGATTTTTTCAACTTGAAAAAGACAGCAAAATTACAGCCTTACTTCAGGGAAAATCAAAGATAAAGACAGGCAAACCACTTCCCGACGACACACACTCTCTTTACCGACCCATTTATTTCAAAAGTGCTGGTGTAGCAGAGGCTGCCTCTGAGGGCGAGGGGTGAGGAGCGTTTTATTAAATGTATTTACTTCCCGGGTTCCTTGAGGACAGCACAGAATATGATTCATCTTTGTAGACTCAGTCTCCAGCACTTAATAACAATAAATGATTCTTTTTCTAACTCAACACTTGAAGAGCTGTTCTCATCAGCATCTTCTGGCTGAAGTACTTGCGAGGAGTTCGGCGTCTACTGACTGGGTTGGGAGGCCCTTGAAATCAAGCGTTAAGGAGTGAGACACCCAAGGGACTCTGTGCATGTTATTCCAACGAATAAGAGGCTGATGGGAAAGAGCAAGATGAGAGACGGGGAGAGAAGAGCTGGAAGTTAGCACAGGGACCCCGGAGAGAAGGATGGGATCTGGACCCAGGCAGCAGAGTACATGCAGAGAGGAGGGAGCAGGTTCCAGGGCTCATCCAAAGAGTAGAAAGTAGAATCAATCCTGGCTGTTAATTTGTCAAGAAGTGTGGAGAGAGGTGGAGGGAAAGATGTCAAAGGACAAGGTCTGAGTTTCTCCTGCATTCAGGGTGAAATTGGGATGCTTTCTGCCAATCCAGAGGACACTGTAGGGAGGTGAAGTTTCCAGCACACAGGACAGGTATTGGCGAGACGTCCAAAGATAACATCATAGGTGAGCCCGTAGGTCAGGTGACACGTCTTGGGAGATGGGTGAGTCATCAACCTGTAGGCTGAAGAAACCAGTGAACAGGAGAGTAGGGCCAGAAAAGAGTCAGAACAGAATGCCGCAGAACTGTGTCATTTCGGAGGGTTTGGACAGCTTGATGGGAAGGGGTGTATGGAAGAGAGACAGCTATGAGAGACCAGAATGGAGCCATCAGGGCAGAAGGGAGAAAATGAGGACACACAGACCACAGAGAAAGGAAAACCAGTGTCGTAGGCAGCCATCGCTTCAAATACACTGAGCGAGGAGCAAAATATATCTGTGTTATTCATTTATTTTATTATGGTATAATTTGCATACTGTTAAAAGCTCATCGAAGTGTTTGGTTGTGTGATATCGACAAACACATACCATTGTACAACACCACTCCATCAAGATATAGAATGATTCCATAACCACTCCTGCCCCCCCAGACTACACGGGGCCACCGTTGACCTGTTCACTGTCCGTGCAGTTTTGTCTTTGCAAGACTGTCACGTAAATGCAGTTACAGAGGATTTAGCCTTTGAATGTGGCTTCTCCCACTCAGTATCGTGCATGTGAGTTGGGTCCGCAGTGTCGCATACATCACTTTCTCCTTCTGCTTTATTTCTGCCGTCATGCGAATGCGCCACAGTCTATGTATCCATCCCCCCCGAGTCCAGGGGCATGTGGACTGCGTCTGGTTTTCTGTCTGTTAAATTTAATTACGAAAACCTTACTGGTAACCAGCACAGAAGATGTTTTAGTGCAGTGGAGGACGTGAAAGCCAGCCGTGGGAGTTGTGAGGACACTATGGCAATTAGAGATGAATATTTCATGAGATTTGGCTGTGAAGTGAGGGATAGCCAGAGATCTGTAGTTCCAGTGAGAAACAGGGTGAAATGAAGATTTTTGTTAGTTTTATTATAGGAAGATAAGGGGTATTTGAGCTGGTGGATGATCTAAGGGTGAATACAAGGTTTTTGTTCTTGAGTTTTGTTTTTGTTTTGCTATTACATGATATAGACACACCTGAAAAATAAATTTAGTAATCAGCCAAAGTGTCATTTAAAAATAACGGGACTTGGGGAAAATAGTTGGGAGCATGTTTCTCAAAACCTTTTGAACTTTGCAACCTGAATAATAACAAATAAATACAATTATATCAAACCCACCAGCAAATGAAAAAGACATTTACAGTGTTCATTTTAAAAGGATGCCGGGATGAGTGTAGAATATTATCTTAAAGAATGGTAGCTTGCTGGTGGAGGGGGGGATGTATAGAAGGTTTTGGGAGATGAAGAAAAATGTACAGAAGTCAGGGAGAAACAAGTAATCAGCATGTCCCAGGTGAGTGAATGGCTGGCTCCATGGGCCAGAAAGAGAATACAGAGTGAATGGAGCTTGTGTACATTTCTCTTTTTTCCTGTGTGGTGGATGATTTCAACTATGTTCGCGTACTTTGTATTCCATGGCTGTGACTCGCTGGTATGAGGCATTAATCTCTGAAATAAAATTTATATGAACCAATGCACCTTCCACATTCTACTGACATCATTCCTCTGGTGGTCAATGGCATATGAGCTAATTCATGATACAGAAATAGGTGTGTATCAGTAGAAAGAATGATCTAAAAGTTGCAGAAGAGAAAAGTTTGATGCAGTGAAATCCCAAATAATGTAGCATCAGATAGAGCCCATACCGGTAGTTGTGATTAATTCCTTACGCCTGAACTCTTCTTATTAGGAGGCATCGAGGTCTACTCCACAATTTTACAAAAGGACCATATTCAGTAACTTACATGTTCTCAACTTTAGTTCCCATGGTTACTTGGCAACATTTTCAATTGTTGAAATCATTATCTACCATTTTCCTACATTTTCAGTCCATAGCTCACAAAGCCATGGATGTACTATAGGTATGGGAAAATCATAATGTGATGAGTATAAAAGCTATCAGTAGATGATTTCATGATGATCCCTTCTAAGTGAGATTTTCTATCTTTTCTATTGTTGGTGACATATCTTGTTCAAGAATAAATTTAATTATCATCTCCAGCTTGTCAGGCAGAATCAGTTAGCTTCCTTCAAAGAACAGTTACCCCAATTGCAGAAAGATGGCCCCATATTTGCAATGGCCACAGAATGAGAGGGGTTGGGACTGGGTTTGGGGCTTATCACAGATGAGATGGTATGATGTCAGTTTCAGTCTGTGACCCAGTAATTTCTCTGTTCCTCTTCAGGGATACATCTAGGATGCTGATTCGTGGTGATCTGTCTATGCATTGAAACCCCCATTAAACATGAACTTCAAGAGAAAAGGATTATGTTTCCTTCACTTTGAATTCAAGCTCTAGTCCCCTCCCTGTGTGGCAGCTAGAAGGTGATGTCATAAGAGCTCATCAGATGAATGTATGAAAAGGGAGAGAGTGATGGAGTTACTTTCCAACTGGTGCTCATTCGTTTAGACTGACCACCCTCATTCTGTGTTTCCCCAGACCTGCCGCACTGTGGGTAAGCAGGAAAGTAGAGGTGAAATATGAGAGCCCAAGACCATCCAAAGAAGAGCATGGCTGACCGCATGGCACAGACATGCGTGGAAAGCTGGCGTGATGAGAGAGGAAGGCTGCAGCCTGGGTGAGAAGTAGACTCGGCTCCCAATTCTGACTCTGACTCCCCAATTTTCTAGCCGCGGGGGTTGGGCCAGTTTCAGCAAAGTGTAGTTTCTATGGGCCAGCAGGCTTCACCTCACCTGGGAGAGAGCTTGTCAGAAATGCAGACTGTCAGCTCCACCCCAGACCTCCTGAAACACAATCTAAATTGCGCCTATACACCCGGGTGATGTGTGTGCACATTGTATTTGGAGAGACACGCCTAGGCTCACTGAACTTTAGCTTCCTTAATTGTTATAAAAAATAAATAAATAAAGGAAAAATGGTCTACCTGTAGAGATAGGAGGGCTACAAAAAGGCATGTGAAATGCTTAGCACATAGTGGAGATGCAAAAATGGAAGGTATTAATAATAAGAATAAAAAGATAATGCAGCAATAAGTAACAGTCTCGCTCTCGTGCTCTCTCTCTCTCTCTCTCTGTCTGTCTGTCTGTCTGTCTCGCTCTTTCTCTCTGTCTCTTTGCCAAGCTGTAGCAGTGGAGTTTCTAGATTGTGTTTAACTCCAATTCTGGCCGTGTTTGTCAACGGAGGGCTTTTCACCCAGGGGACATCTTTCAATGTCTGGAGACATTGTTGGCTGCCATGACCGTGACCTCAGGGAGAGGAATGTCACTGGCATCTAGTGGATAGAGGCCAGAGACGCTGCTAAACATCCTACAATGCACAGGACATTTCCCTACATCAAAGCATTATCAGCCCCAAATATTAATAGTACCAAAGCTGAGAAATCCTGAATTACGGTAATCTAGAGACATCTCTTTCTAGAAAGGACATATTTTGCAAGTGCAGGTCTTCCAATAGGGACACACATGAATAACCTATAGATATGCTCAAAACATAGACTCTGAATTAGGATCATGCATATTACTCAGCGAAAGGAATCAGGAATGGATCAGAAACTTTCTCAAATAATTTTGTCCCCATCTCTAAGTAGCTGTTGTATTAGTTGTCTTAATAATAAGTTGGTACAGTTCTTGTCTGCAAGGGGATTATAGGAAAAATTGGGGATTGAGTATTTAGGCATTTGATGAAGCAGATGCAATACACAGATGCAATGATGGAACCTGCAAGAGATAGTAAATCAAACACTGAATTAATATTTCAAACAAGGGCTTATCACCTTTAGGCACAGAATCCTGTTAGCGATGTTAATACTTAACTTTATTTCACGTGCACTGGTTGAATATCAACTGGAGAAGTATTTCATTTACAACAAAAGGTCAGGGTTCTGGGTCATAAAACACAGTCTGGGTCATAAAAACACGTCAAAGGATAAATGTGGCTTAATTTATTACCTCAATTTTGTGCCCAAATTTCCCTTGCTATTGTTCTTTTTATTAATTTTATGATTTTTATGGTTTATTTATAAGCAGAATGCTGTCCCCAAATGGAAGAACCTGTTTACTAGTAAATCAGTAAACTGTAAACACTGCTATAAAATAAAGAATGCAGTTGTGATAAATCAAACATGAAGAATTCTAGGTATCCCAAAAGAGCGTTTTTGGTCGTTTACATCAGCTAACTCAAATCCTGCACCCATGAATCAGTACTGTTTGCCTCTTTATGAGCCTTGCAAAACACAAATATCCTTTTTCGTGCTCAGCACATCTCTCTAGTAATAAACAGGTAATTGGTTTTGTCCTGTTATACTCTTTTTATATCACTCTTTGCAATAATCACATATAAATCCATAGGCTTATGGTTTATTATAAATTTTCCATTAGTTTAACTCCTCATCTTTCCTTCTTTGTCATAGAGCATAGCCAAAATAATCACAACAAACTTAGCAAAGATATTTTTGCTTCTTGTATATGGTATAAGTCCTTTGTTATATTTATTACCATTAATTACTTCTTTAATCCTATAAGTGTACTTACCATCTAAGATTCATCATTTTATAAATACTGGACAGGGTATGGAGAAAAAGGGACCCTCCTATACTGTTGGAAGGAATGTAAATTGGTGCAGCCACTATGGAGGACATTATGCAGGTTCCTCAAAAAACTAAAAACAGAGTTACCGTATGATCCTACAATCCCACTCCTGGGCACATATCCAGAGAAAACTCTAACTGAAAAAAATACACACACCCCAATGTTCATTGCAGCAATATTTACAATAGCTAAGATATGGAAGCAACCTAAGTGTCCATCAACAGATGATCAGATAAAGAAGATGTGGTACAGGGAGTTCCCTGGGGGTCAAGTGGTTAAGACTCTGTGCTTCCACTGCAGGGGTTATGGGTTCGATCCCTGGTTGGGGAACTAAGATCCCACATACCCCATGGCATGGCCCAAAAACAAAAGATATGGTACATATACACAATGGAATACTAACTCAGCCATAAAAAGAATGAAATAATGCCATTTGCAGCAACATGGATGGACCTAGAGATTCTCATATTAAGTAAGCCAGACAGAGAAAGACAAATATCATATGATACCACTTATATGTGGATCTAAAAAAAAAATGATACAAATGAACTTATTTACAAAGCAGAAATAGACTCACAGACATAGAAAATAAACTTATGGTTATGAAAGGGGAAAGGGGGGGATAAATTAGGGGTTTGGGATTAACATATACACACTAATATATATATAAAGAAGGTAAACAACAAGGACCTACTGTATAGCACAGGGAAATATATTCAATATCTTATAATAACCTATAATGGAAAAGAATCTGAAAAAGAACACAGACACATATATATATATATATATATATGACTGAATCATTTTGCTGTACACCAGAAACTAAGACACCATTTATAGTAATTTAACTATACTTCAATTTTAAAAAATGGTTAATAAAATAAAAAATAAACATACATTATTTTTCCTTCTACAGAGGACTCTGGGAAATTCCCAATACAGAGGAACAACTCCACTTCAAAGTGTCACGTGAAAAACTGCACCACTGTAACAGGAGACTCTTCCTTAAAAAAGGTGAGAAAGCGTCTTGGAGAAAGAATGCACAAAATTTTTGTACAAAGAAAAGTAAAGTTTCTACCATATAGTACACACAACACTCAATAAAATGTAAAATGAAAGGAAATATACGTTAAAATTAAGGTGAGAAGGAACTGCAAAATTTTAGGTAAGAACGCGTAACGTTTTGCAAATGCTCAAAATATTTCTAACCAGATATTTTCTCTACCTTGATAATCATCAAACTAGTGTATGCTTTTCTTTATCAGCCTCTTTCTCTCTCTCTCTCACTTTCACTCTTTTTCTCTCTGTTCATGAGACTCTCTAAAGACCCATTCAGAAAATATCTGTCTTTCCTCCAGTTGGCTCTGAGCTTGTCTGAAGCAGACACTGAACTCCGGATGCAGTGATGAACTGCCTCTCCGACTAGACACACTTTTAGCAGACATCGTGAAGGTAAGGTTTCCATGTCTACCTGTTGGGGTTGGGGCTATTGTGTCTCTGTTTTGGGTGTTTGGAGTGTTGTATGGGGTCGCTGACTTGGACGCTTACGGCGACATGTGATTCTTGTATAAGGGGACAGGGAGGAGCCCAGTGGGATCCCTGGAACGGCAGCCTGGTCCGGATGAATGACGACAGCCTCCCCCTGCCTGGGTAGCAGGGCTCGGGTGGCTTCCGGTGGCCGCCTTCCACCAAGTAATGAGCCCTCGTGAATACGAGTGCTGCCTACCATCAAGAGGGACTTGAACAGTAGGAAAAGATGCAGGCGAAAGATACCACGTGGGCCTGTAGGTTCCATTCCTGTTTCCTGTCTTGCTCTGTCTTATACAGTTGCCTGTTTTAATTAAATGCATGCTCTGTCTTACACAGTTGCATGTTTTAATTGAAAACATTAAATACAGTTGCATGTGTTAATTAAATACATTAAATGGTAGGGTACGTTGGCCGTGGTGGTTACTGTCTCACTTACCACCTGTGTTGTTGAACATCGCTGTGGGATCTAGATAAAGCCGGGGAGCACAGCCACATCTCAGGACTCTTGGCCAGGTGGCGAGGCTGTGATGTTTCTCTTCCGGAGCCGTTCTTATCGTGCATGACTACTACATGTTAGGCGGTGGACAATTTTGAAAGTGTGTCTCTGAAGACGTGGGTTTTCTGGATGGTAGAGAGGCAAGGAATTTTCTGGGAGTTTTTGTTTTGATCACCTGTCATCCATTCACTTGTTGCTCTCTCAGTGATAGCATCCTGGCTTCTTTTTTGCGGGGGATGAGCTAAGACAGCCCCCTTAACCTTCATGGGATCATGAGAGGGTGAACAAGTAACTTAAGTTAGGGTGGTTGGAGTCTCTCTTTAGGGACTTTGGATATTAAACAGAGCACAGAAAGGGCTGCAGTGGATTCGTCCCAGGAGCTGTACCCAAAGGAAGCAGTCATCCAGTCCCTGCCGCTGGCATGTTTGAGATGCCTTCACTCCTTGTTGGGCATTGGCTCTAATTCTCTCTGACCTTACTTTATTTTACTTTACTTACTTTATTTATTTATTTTTTTTAATTTTTATTGGAGTATAGTCGATTTACAATGTTGTGTTAGTTTCAGGTGTACAGCAAAGTGAATCAGTTATACATATAGCCACTCTTTATAAGAGTCTTTTCCCATATAGCTCATTACAGAGTATTGAGTAGACTTCCCTGTGCTATACAGTAGGTCCTCATTAGTTATCTGTTTTATATATAGTGGCGTGTATGAGTCAATCCCAATCTCTCAATTTATCCCTCCCTCCCCTTACCGCCTGGTAACCATAAGTTTGTTTCTGCATCTGTGACTCTACTTCTGTTTTGTAAATAAGTTCATTTTTACCTTTTTTTTTAGATTCCATGTATAAGTAATATCATATGTTATTTGTCCTTCTCTTTCTGACTTACTTCACTCAGGATGATGATCTCTAGGTCCATCCATGTTGCTTTGAATGGCATTATTTTGTTCTTTTCTATGGCTCAGTAATATTCCATTATGTTTGTGTGTGTGTGTATGTATGTGTGTGTGTATATATATATATATATATATATATATATACACACACACACACACACACACACCCCACATCTTCTTTATCCATTCCTCTGTAGACGGACATTTAGGTTGCTTCCATGTCCTGGCTATTGTAAATAGAGCTGCAGTGAACATTGGGGTGCGTGTATCTTTGCGAATTGTGGTTTTCTCCAGATATATGTCCAGGAGTGGGATTGCTGGATCATATGGATGATTATTTTTCTTTTTTATCCTAAGTTAGCTAGCATTGGTTTCCATCACTGGGACTAATCCATAAATCTGAATTTACAGTCCTCGTCACGGATTTCAACATATCACGGTTAGTTAGGTGAATATGAATTACTTCACATCAATTTTCAATCTGGTTGAAAACATTGGACTGTCCATTTCCTTCTTGTATTTTTTTCCATTGAGGGAGAGCCAGTGTAGAGTATGGTTATTCTTATAAATCTTTTATTTATTACAGGAATTGCATTAATAACTGTAAAGGTTTAAAATGGAAATCAGAACACTTAGTAATACATGTTTTTCCAACAAATGACTCAGTAGAAGCCATGGGGATTTCTTTAACACTGTAGGGGAAACAGCTGTGGTGATGGACAGCATTAGTATTCTTGTCTCCAAGTCACCCCCGCGGAATGAGGTAGGGCTCGGCATTAAGTCAGAGGCAGAACAACGGTCATTCTGGTAACAGGAGGGATAGGAAGAATGATTGCAGGGCAAACTCACTGCGATGTATCATAAATGAGGCCATAGTGATCTAGACCCAAACTGATGGTGCCATCACCACTGGTAAAAATTGAATCAGAAAACCCCCGTGTGGGCATACATCACCACACTGTCATGAATTAAGGAAAGATATGGATGACTGATTAAGTTTGTCAATAGTGCGTGACAGCTGATTTCTATGCAAATCAATTTAATGACTGTTACGTGAGTGGACTTGATTGGTTAAGTATGACTGCTTTATCTTGGGAGATTTCACAGGATGTCATTATTTTTTTGTTGTTATTTTAAAATTTTTATTGGAGTATAATTGATTTACAATGTTGTGTTACTTTCTACTGTACAGCAAAGTGAATCAGTTATACATATATCCACTCTTTTTTAGATTCTTACTATCTTCTACAAACATTTTTCCTCCCCAGTATTTTGAAGGTTTGGCCTTTTGGAGTTGCTCACCTAATGTAGAAACAGGAAACATAGGTATTGGTGAATAATAAGCCTGGTAAGTGAAAATTTTTGGAGGTCATCCCTTATAATCTGGGCTAAATACCAGCCTTGTCTAGGGAATGCGTTAACAGTTATAGCAGGAAAAGTTAACAGTCCTCATCTTGTCAGCTGTTCCTCTGTGATTAATGACCAGAGAAGAAATTCCTGGGTCACCGTCAGAAGAAACAGGGGCTTAAATCTAAGAAAAACAGAATGTTAAATGTTTAAATTGCACTCCTCACGAATCTTTGGGTCATCTGTAAGAAATCCTTGTCCAGTGGTAATGAAATGACCAGCTGAAGTGTCAAAGGGAAAAGCCTAATAGACTGCTTATTGGGATAAATGGATGTTGACTGATAGGTCTTATTGATCCATGGCCCATGGAAGTGCGTTTTGTTGAGGCTCACAACCTTAGAACATACATTCTCCTGTAAATTCTGCCGTCACACAGATGAAGTTGTTTATATGGCTCTGTTGGTTAATTATTCACATCTTTACCACAAGGAACAGTTTAGGTCAATTGAAAAAAAAGAAAAACAAAAAAACACCCAACTGTGATTAAACTAGTGTCCACTTTAGAAAACTCATCTAGGCTTATATTTATTCTCTCTTTCCATTTTGTATTGGACAATATAAGGTGTTCAGGGTTAAATCTAAAATTTTCTCAGATTTTTTGCCGCATGAAAACTAACGTCTCATCATTTACTATTTATTTTTTAACTAAAATACCTATGACTCCTATGAGATATGAATCAGTTTGTTTGCATTGCCTCAAATGGACATCCCTTTCTTGATGAATGTGTAGGATATCCATTCTCTTTAGGGTGGACTTGTCAAATTTTAATGTTGGCGTGAGTCACCTGAGGATCTCCTTAAATCACAGATTCTAAATCAGTTCTGGGGCCTGGCCTGAGATTCAGTATTTCACACAAGTTCCCAGGTGACGTTGCTTCAGTTCCTTGGAGTAGCAAGGCTTAGGTCTTTGTCTGTAAAGCATCAGATATTAAACATTTCAGGCTTTATGGTCCAAAAGCAGCCAGAGACAAGGCAGAAACAAATATGGCTGTATTTCAGTCTGCTTTTATTTATGGACACTAATTTGAATTTCACAGAATTTTCACATGTCACAAAATGTTATTCTTTTTGATTTTCCCCAAACATTTGAAAATGCAAAAAAAAAAAAAAAAATCCTCCGCTCATGCACTGTTTAGAAGCAGGCAGCATGCCAGATTTGGCCTGGGGCCGTAGTCCTGATGATGTCTGTTTTGTCAGTATTGGGTGTTAGGTTGAGTTGTCAGCAAGAACTGCAGCAGGCCTGGGCAAGGAGCATTGCTTTCTGTGCCATCTCCAGATGGGATTTGCTTCGAGGAGTTCTCTGAAGGAGTAAAAGATTTCTTGTACATTAAAAAAAAAAGTTATCCTGATTATCTGTCCTGGGAGAGTAGATAATAAGGCCACATTTGTATTTCTACATATTTATCTTCACTCCTAGAAATTATGTTTAGAGCAGATATCAACCATCGGTTGAAGTGTTGTATATTTAATATTATGGTATGATCAGTAAAACATATAAAATACTCATAGCCAGATTTATAGAAATGAGTCATTGTCTAATTACAGTGTGTGATTGGAGCTTTATGAGATGACCGTGATTTATCCTTACGCAGTATTTCCATGTGTCCGCACTGCTACTGCTAGGACAAAATTATACCTTTCTGTAAATCATTATATTAAAATTTTGAGTCTCAGAGTACACTTAGCTTAGGGAAATCAGACGGTCCTATTGTCCTGTGATGTCTTGACAGTCTCCTACCCTGAGGATGTAGCAGTGGGACCAGACCAAGCCAGATTTCATTCCTTTGACGTTGACCGTGTAGCATCCTAGCTTTCTGGGGTAATGTAGCTTGGAGGACGCAGAGAAGCATGGCTTAATCCTGTAGGAACAGAGACTATGGCCATTACAGTCTTGGAATCCAGCAGACAGCATGCCACTTGATCAAATCTAAGACCGCAGATTGAGAGTTGTAGCTTTATTTAAAATACCGCTAAGAAAAAAATTTTAAATATCACTTTGACTATGCCCATCAATTGTTAAGACACATACTAATTTCATATATGGTGCTTAGAATCAATGAACTATAGTATTTAAATCTCAGGTGCACACTTACGTGAGAATTATCTAATTTTTACATTCATGTGCATGAAGGTTATGGTGATACTGATTCTGGCTTAAGAAACATCTTTTTTTTCCTTGCTTTATTTCCTCCTAATAAAGTTATTTGCTGATGAGTAAACAGAATCTCCCACACGTGGGATATCCTATCTGAGGGTACTCAGATACTGCATTAGTTAGGGAATTCTAGCTACTAAAGCACATCCAAACACGTGTAATGACTCCAATGCGTGATGGAACTTCATTTCTCATTCCTGTAAAGACCACAGCGGGTGTGCTTGATGGGCAGGCAGCTTCTCCCCAAGCAGGCATTCGGGACCCACAGACCTTGCATCTTAGGAAACCACTGGTCGTCCATGTGTAGCTTCAAAGTTCTCAGTGCTGTGGCTTCAAGTGGGTGTAGTGCAAAGGGTATGGGGCGGGGCGGGGGGGTTGGTCATCTGGAAGGTTTTCTTGGTGTCGCCCAGCAAGTCTCCTTACACTCAGCTGGAACTCAGTCACGTGGCCCCCACCTGGAGGAGGAGTCCGGGAGTGGGTCTTGCCTGTTACCAACAAGAGAAAGGTTACTTACTACTCAGGCTAGCATCCTTTAGGTTTCCTTTCTCTCCTCTTTGACTGGACCCTTTCTAATCTTTTTAATGTCTACACTCACCAAGTTCTACCCCAAAGGAAAAGATCAGCAAGATCAAGGATTTAGGTGATAATACTCTTTTTCTGCCTTTCTACCCTCCTTTATCCCTCTGCAGCTTCTTTTAATTTCAGTGCCAGGAGATGGGCAATTCTGAATTTCATTTCCTGCCAGTTTATGATAGCGCTCTTTAAATTATTCAGGGTAATATTTCTTCCCACGCTGGGAATATGATCTTTGTTTTAATCTCCCAGCCAATTTTGTATCAGCTAGCGGAACTTGTAATATTTCAGCCCCTCGGGAATTTTAGTGTCACGGTTCTGACGCCAGTTTAAATTTTCCTGAGGGGAGGAGCTGCTTTCGGAAGATCTACAGGCAAGTTCAGGCATTCCATCCGTGCTGCAGGTTAAAAACCCATGACTGCAAGAGAAAAAGTCTAGCTGTTAAGTAGCCAGCACTAGAAGAAAATTGGCTCATTTGAACAAGTGACTTGGAGAATAGATGAGCCTGCCAAAGATGCTAGAGTGTTTTTGCCTTCCCTTTTCCCCATGGCGCTCTCTGAATACATTTTCTGTTTCTGATCCTGGGATGTGAATAAAAGCCCATCATTGCCAGCTGGTGGGGAATCAGCCAGGCAGGCAGGCAGGAGCCCTTCTCCCAGCTCTGGATCGTTATACAAAGGTCTCAGTGAAGGGCTCTGAAGCCTCAGCCATCCAACCGTTTGGGTTTGTGCTAATCTCATTCACCCTGTTGCTGTGATTTTTTTAAAGTAATGAATCAATTATGCAGGTGCCTTTGTAGGGCTGTGTACTACAGAAACAGTGTCTCTTCAGGGACCACAGGGACAAGTGTGGTAACACAAAGATGCTGGATAAAAAATGCAAATGTTGCTCTTATACATAGAAAACCTTCAAGGTTTGTCACAGAAACTATGAGAACAAATACATGAATTCAGCAAAGTTGCAGGATATAAAATCAACGTGGAAAAATCAGATGCTTTCTATATGTTGACAATGAACACTCTGAAAAGGAAATTAAGAAAACAACCTCATTTAAAATCACATCGAAAAGAATAAAATACTTTAAGAATAAACTTAAGGAAGTGGACAACTTTGTGTACTGAAAAGGACAAAGCATTGATGAAAGAAGTTAAAGAAGACACACAAAAATGGAAAGATCTCCCATGCTCAAGAATTGGAAGACTTAATATTGTTAAAATGTTCATACAACACAAAGCAGTCTACGGTCTACAGATTCAGTGCAACTCCTATCAGAATTCCAATGGTGTTTTTTTTGTAGAAGTAGGAAAAACAAATTCTAAAATTCACATCATATGGGATCACAAGAGACCTTGAGTAGCAACAATCTTGAAGAAGAACAAATCTTGAAAAATGATTTCAACCTTGAAAAAGAACAAATTTTGAGGTCTCATGCTTCCTAATTTCAAGACATACTACAAAGGTACAGTAATCAAAACAGTGTGTCATACAGAGTGAAGTAAGTCAGAAACAGAAAAACAAATACAGTATGCTAACACATATATATGGAATCTAAGGAAAAAAAAAAAAAGTCATGAAGAACCTAGTGGCAAGACGGGAATAAAGACACAGACCTACTAGAGAACGGACTTGAGGATATGGGGAGGGGGAGGGGTGAGATGTGACAGGGTGAGAGAGTGTCATGGAAATATATACACTACCAAATGTAAAATAGATAGCTAGTGGGAAACAGCCGCATAGCACAGGGAGATCAGCTCGGTGCTTTGTGACCACCTAGAGGGGTGGGATAGGGAGGGTGGGAGGGAGGGAGATGCAAGAGGGAAGAGATATGGGAACATATGTATATGTATAACTGATTCACTTTGTTATAAAGCAGAAACTAACACACCATTGTAAAGCAATTATACTCCAATAAAGATGTTTAAAAAAAAACAGTGTGGTACTGATACAAATACACATGATATGGGGAAAGGACAGTCTCTTCAACAAATTGTGCTGTGAAAACTGGATATCCCCTTGCAGAAGAAAGAACTTGACCCCTTATCTTATACCATACACAAAAATTAACTCCAGCTGGATTAACCTAACACTTAAAGCTATAAAATTCCTAGAGGAAGATGTAAAGGAAAAGCTTCGTGACACTGGAGATGGCAATGAATTTTTAGCTATGACAAAAACATAAATAATACAGATAGCTCCTCTGAGCATCGAGTTAAAGACTGCAGGGCAATTTTAGACACTTTACTCTTGTTCTTTCTGGAGAACTGGCTTGCTTTTTTTCTATCTTAAAATTCACAATTCTGAGGACTATACCGCTTACGTCTCTTTAAAGGCTACCAACAATGCAAACCTGTTGCAATTTTATTAGAAGTACAAAAAATAGAAGCTATTTGAAAGTTTCTTCTTTTTTTTTCTTTTCCATTATAGTTTATTACAAGATACTGAATATAGTTCCCTGTGCTATACATATACAGTAGGACCTTGTTGTTCGTCTCTTTTATATATAGTAGTTTGAATCTGCTAATGCCAAACTCCCAATTTATCCGCCCCCTCTTTGGTAACCATAAGTTTGTTTTCTATGTCTGTGAGTCTGTTTCTGTTTTGTAAATAAGTTCATTTGTATCATTTTTTTAGATTCTCCATATAAGTGATATCATGTGATATTTGTATTTCTCTTTCTGACTTACCTCACTCACTATGACAGTCTCTAGATCCATCCATGTTGCTGCAAATGGCAAAATTTCATTCTTTTTATGGCTGGGTAATATTCCATTGTATATATGTACCACATCTTCTTTATCCATTTATGTGTTGATGGACATTTAGGTTGCTTCCACGTCTCGGCTCTTTTAAATAGTTCTGCTGTGACCATTGGGCACATGTATCTTTTCTAATTAGAGTTTCCCTCTCTTCTGGATATATGCCCAGGAGTGGGATTGCAGGATCATATGGTAGAGAGTTTCTACTTTAGACTGTTTTTTGTTTGTTTGTTTGTTTGTTTTGTTTTTTTTCAGGATGGATTGGGTCATAAATGAGGCTCACATATAACTTTCATATTGTTTAGTCTTTTATTGGGTATAAAGCAACACAATTTCTCTAAATTTCTTTGAGTGTGTAGGTTGGCATTACAAAATGCTAAATAATAAGACTGAGGCTGTGACACTTCCTATATTGTAAAACAACTATTGAGTCTAACCTGTGCATCTTGGCTGGCCTTTTTTTGTGGCAGTTTGATGTCATTTCTGAAATGGTATGCAGGACACTCTTTTTTGGATGTGTTCTAGTTTTTCCTCATCCATCTTCAACTGAGAGACCCACACAACCAAAAGAACATGACAGGCAGAATAAGAAGATCTGACTCTATAACCTGCTAAATTTGCTCCGTTGGGAAAGAAACTCCATGTCGTGACTCTCAGAAGTGTGAAATAAAAACAATAAAAACCTAGCATGCGTGGATATTGTTAGGGTAAACAATAATTAGGTATTGAAGGTACAGGCCATATATGTCAAAGAGCCTCAGGCCCAGACTTTGAGGCCAAATGCTGCAGATATAATCCTATGATTTCAAAGTAGACCCTCTCATCTTTTCATCCATGCTTTTGTACCTGCCGTGGAGACAAAGAAAAATAAACAGACAGACCCCCAAGTGTCTTAGCCCTGGTTCTCTAAAAACAAAGCTTAGGCACAGTGCTGGCTGATGCTTTGTTGGAAGCAGCAATCACGGCCCCTGAGGGAGGAGCTATAGGGAACGGACGCAGCAGAGAACAGGAAGCAGAGGTAGCTGGGTTTTCTCACCACTGCTTCTCTACCTGCCCAAGAGATGAAGCTGCGGGACAGCGATGGCTCAGGATGGCTCAGGGTGGCCGGTGTGGCCGGTGTGTGCTTTGGAACAGGAGGAGAGAGAACTTTGTGTGCTGACTGTCTTCCATCTCCCACTGCTCCAAGGTGCCCTGTAGGGTGTTGACATCTGCATCTCTATGTTGCTACCCTGGCCTCTTTTAGGAGCTGCTGGGGCCTGATGGTTCTACCAGGTCTTCAACTGCTGGGAGAGGCCTGAGATTGGGTGTGTGGCTGTCAGTCTCAGGTGGTGGGATCATGCGGGTCTACCACGTGAGCAGAAAGTTATGGGAGATTGGGAAGGGCAGGAGAGTCTGTGAGAGCTCATGGCATTGACCTGTGTATCCAGTGACTGTTAATTTCTGCCTTAGTCATTGTACTGTAGCTTGCAGCTTATTTGGCAGAGGTTACTGAGGGTCTTCTGTCTTGGCTTAAAAGTGCTGTGGGGACCAGCCCTCTGTTAGGTTTTCTTTGCACTAATATATGTCTAGTTGACATGTAAACACAATTAATGTATGGGGTTATGTACAGGATTATGAGAAGAAGCATGCCAATTATGTAAAACAATGAAAAGTACCATTTGCTTTAATTTTTAGTGTGAAGAATATGTAAAACACCAAAGAAATCTTTCGGAACACAACATAAAATTATTACCACATATAATACTGTTTTAAGTTAAATATTTTCATTGTAACCTATTAACTTTTACTCATTCAAGTATTGTAGTAAAGTTGAAATTTGCACCTCTTCTCAAGTATTACAGTTTTTTGGTTTGCTTTTTTTAGGAATGTTCTAAAAGTACTCTCAACTCGCTTGGGAATTTGTCCTCCTGAAGGCAATGTTAAAGGCCTAAAAGTTCCAATCAAAACTTTTGTGCTGATTAAAACAGTTTTTTCAGGTTAATTCAAGTCTGTCAGAATATATCCCCACTCTCCCTTTTTTCCTAGATAAGAAAATATGTAAAATTAGAGGGAACTTAAAATGATCTGACACTAGGACTATTTTATTAAACAATACTCGACATCGGTCACTTGTCTTGATCTCAGTTGTTTTTGTTTGTTTGTTTGTTTGTTTTTTACCATAATCAATAATTCTCCCTTGTATATCTTCATTTAATCATTATTTATGGAGGCATTACATTGCTTCCTTCTAATGAATCATCTGTGTTAGGGAAATTATCTAAAATGTGGGTTTGCTTGTTAAATTATATTTTCCTGATGAACACATAGTGTTTTTATTTTAAGACATTAAATGGACGATCAAGGACGGTGCTGTCTGGCATTCTTACTGCTATAGGTGGAATTTGATACGGAGGACTAGGAGTCACCATTAACACAATGAAAGCGTCTGCCTGTCAGTCAGTTAGAAGAGTGGTATTGCTGACCAATCAGAAGAGCTTTGTCATCGAATTTTTCCGTGATCACCTCCTAGGTCGTAGGTGAGGAGTCCTGCACCTTGCATGTAGGCATCTAAACACATACATAAATCAGGGTTGTAGCATAAAGCCAAGTATGTCCATTTATTTTGCCTAGTTTCCGTTGCCATTCAAATAGGTGTTTGGGAAACTGTTCACAACATACTTTCTGGCGTCCAGGGAAATCAAGAGACTGTAAATTCACCTAAACATATTTGCCATATTCATACTGTCCCATGGGACTGCTCTCCTGTCCCAAGTGCACCTTCCAGCGGGCCCAGAGCCAATTATGGTCTGCTTCACAGAATCAGCAGAGCTCGTGGCTGTGTGTCTGAACAGCAATAACTAACACCCGTAATACTTTACAGTTTACCGAGGGTTTTTACCATGCGTTCGGTAAGCGTGTATTTCCATTTCTCTCTAACAATCCTGTGTTCAAATATCTAGCCCGCGGTCAGATTCTGTGATAGAGTGTGTCACCTGTTTGGGGTGAGAGAAGGTTTCACATCAGTGAATCCTCACACAGACCCTATGAGGTTGTGTCTGAGATAGGGAAGATAGGGAAGCTCTTCACTGAATCCTAAAGGAACCCCGTGAGTAGGAATCTTTGATGAGGACTCAAAGTTCCACAGAAAATAAGTAACTTGTCCAAGTCCAGCTTGCTTATACATGCTCGCCCTGGGAGCTAAACTTGGATCTCTGTCCCACCCCCTGCTCCCCCCCTCCCCGATTTGGCCATTTCTACTCTACAAATCCACACCAGGGAAATATGGTTTCAAAAAAGCATCCTACCCATTAGAATTGAATTTTATCACCAAACCAGAACACCTCTCTGATGATACGTTAAGAGGGAAGTGCATTATTATTTTTTTGAACTCGAATACTCTTGTTTGTTTCTTTTATTGAGGTATAGTTGATTTACAATATTATGTAAGTTTCAGGTATACAAGATAGTGATTCACAATTTTAAAGGTTATACTCCATTTCTAATTATTATAAAATATGAGCTGTATTCCTCGTCTTGTATCATATATCCTTGTAGCTTATTTATTTCATTCATAGTAGTTTGTTCCTCTTACTCCCCTCCCCCTACCTCTGGGACGCCTGAAAGTAAGCCCGACTGGCCTTTAAAGTCCAACCGTCTGGTAGCTCCTCTTCCCAGTGCAGGACCCCCAGTCTGTGGAGCCCTACATGGGGCTTGGACCTCTCACTCCTTTGGGAGAACCTGTACAATTGAAATCATTCTCCTTTATCTGGGTCACCCACCCAGGGGTATCGGACTTGACAATGTTGCAACTCCACTCCTCTTACCCATCTGGTTGTAATTCCTTCTTTATATCTTTAGCTGTAGAAGATCTTTTCTGGTAGGTTTCGGCCTTTTTCATGGATGGCTGTTTTGCAAATAGTTGTGATTTTGGTGTACCTGTGAGAGGAGGAGAACTCAGGGTCTTTCTACTCCACCATCTTTGCTGATGCCTGAATAGTCTCTGGAAGATGGATGCTGAATGCAGAATATTCTCTGAATTGATGATAGAGAGCGGGTGACTAGCTGATATGAGGTTGTCCATAAGGATGGAAGTGTTCATTTCTGAACCTGCTGTCAACATAGCACACTACCAAACATAAAATAGATAGCTAGTGGGAAGCAGCCGCATAGCACAGGGAGATCAGCTCGGTGCTTTGTGACCACCTAGAGGGGTGGGATAGGGAGGGTGGGAGGGAGGGAGATGCAAGAGGGAAGAGATATGGGGACATATGTATATGTATAACTAATTCACTTTGTTCTAAAGCAGAAACTAACACGCCATTGTAAAACAATTATACTCCAATAAAGATGTTAAAAAAAAAAACCCATAGCATCTATCCAGTCCAGAGGATAGTTCAACCCAACTTTGAATTTAACCTAAAGAGATGTAAGAGTGAAGTGAAAATGTATCCTTGGATGCACCATGGAATGTGCATCTGGTGTTCATACTGGTGCTTGAAGGCTAGATGCTGGGTGCTAACAGTTCTCAGGAACTGACGTGTCCCAACTGTGTGAGCAAGTCCATGCATTGAGACAATCCAAAGATAGGCTGATTTTTCGGTATCTAACAGCATGGCAAAGCTTTGCTACTGCTGGGGCACCATATCAGCATAATATAACAATCAGATGGCGAGTGTAGGTGGATCCGATGTCTGGGAGTCATGGTCCAAAGAGGAGCTAGTCCTTCTTGGAAAGGGCTGTAATCGTGAATCACAAGGCTATACCCTCACACATGCCTGCTAGAATAAGCCATCTCTTGACATGCTTGGAGCTTTTCAGCGGCTCTCATACACAGGGCTAGCAACTGACAGCAGGAGTGGTATGCCATGTTCATCATTTCACCTGAAATGTACTTCTAGTCAAATGAGGTATTCTCATTTGACCGCCCAAGGCAATGCAAATATAGTCTCAAAAGGCTAATAATTGTAAACTTGACTCACCTAGAAATTCACTTCATGGAGTGCCCAAGTCACATATGGGACACAGGAAGTAGCACTTGGAGATCTCTCCCTTAATTTCATTCTCAACACCAAGAGACCTCCCATTTTGCAGAAATGGCAATATTTATGGAAAGGGTAGAGTGGAGATGAAGTAATTGTGTGGTCCAGCTGTACAGCAGGAGCATAAGAAAGAGAAGCAAGAATTTATTGCGGGAATAGAGTGATCTAGCGAAATGACAAGGAGAGTTTGACCTCCATGTTTGAAGGCAGGGATGTTAAGATAATAGTTTTTAAAGGGATTTCCTGGCCCTTTGGTCTGTGATTAAGGAAGATGACAAAGCAGGAGGTCATGCAAAGCAGAGATTTGGGAGTTGGCTACGCCTAGAGTTGAATGCCTGTCTCCATCCTGCTTTAGATGAGGCAGTTCTTGGGAGCAGGGGCATATGCTGCTGGGCCGTGAGTATTTGCACCTTCCGAGTTCTTGGTGGTGCCAAATTAATGTCTAAAGTGGTTGTACACTCTCCCCAGTGTTTGGCGTGTTTCCACCAGAGGGCTTGGGAGTCTTAATTCCCTCATATCCTTGAGACTAGTGTCCTCCTTGGCGTTACGAGGATAATCGTACATCACAGGGTGGTTGCTGACAGATGGAAAGGCAGAAGCAGATATGAAAGTACTTTGTAGAACGCGTGATTTATAGCTGCCATTCAGTAGTGTTGGTCGCCTTTCTTAGTCTCTCACGTGCTTTCATAGCACACGGAACACCTCTTTGCTAGAACACTTCTTTCCATCTATTGAGGCTCCATTATTTACAAATGAAATTATGGATTTCTGGATACCAAAGGCTCATTTACCATTTGCTATATGCCTAGAGCTCAGCGCGTGGCATTTAATGGCTATCCTTTGAAATAAAAGATTAATGGTATGAAGTTATATGACTACACTTGAATATCTTAGGATATTAAGGCGTGTAAAAGTTGTCTGGTAATAAATGCTTCTTCATAAGATAAGTTACTTTAATTTAAAACGAACATCATGAACTGTTACATATATAACACATATATGGAATATACGGTTAGGGTCAGGGCTAGGGTTTAGGGTTAGGGTTAGGGTCAGGGTCAGGGCTAGGGTTAGGGTTTAGGGTTAGGGTTAGGGTTTAGGGGTTAGGGTTAGGGTTTAGGGTTAGGGTTAGCGTTAGGGTCTACTTAGATGGATTGCCTCTTTTCTCAATAGGCTCCCTGGGTTTCAAGTGTGATTTTTAAAGTACCTGCTGTGCTGGATTCAGGCTATGGTGGAAAATGAGGGTCATTTTCGGCAACATTCGTAGGCTGGACAATTTCCCCACAGGTGAAAGTCTGCTGTCTGTGGGGTGGATTAGAGTATGATTTTCTTTTCTCTTCTTTTTAATTATTTTTAATCAATTTTTAATTGAAGTATAATTGATTTTCAATGTTGTGTTGATTTCTGCTGTACAGCAAAGTGATGCCATTATACATGCATTCTTTTTTTTATATATTGTTTTCCATTATGGTTTATTATAGGATATTGAATATAGTTCTCTGTGTTGGACTATTGAATATGGTCCTACTGTGATATACAGTAGGACCTTGTTGTTTATAAAAGCTTAACTCATAGAGCATGATTTTCATCCTTTAATGCACATGCAAGTCACCTCAGGATCTTGTTAAAATGCAGATTCTGATTCATTTGGTCAGGAGTGGACCCTGAGATTCTGTATTTCTAGCAATCTCCCAGTGATTCTGATGCTCCTGGACCAGGAGCCACATTTTGCATAGCACGGGGTTAGGACATAAGGATGCAGTGTGAAGGGAGAGGGCTCTGAGGGAAAGGTAGCGTTCCAAGCTAACGGGATGGGGGTCAGAGCTGATCTCCATCTGTCAGCAGGATAAGCAGTGTAACACAGTGACACGGGTAAAGAGTTTGAAGTCAACCAAGCCTGGACTGAGTAGATATTACAACTATATCCCAAGAGACATGCTTCCTTTATACCCTATGAAAGGAATAAAGGCCCCTCCCTTACGCTCTTCAGGTTATGCAGAGCTCTGTGACTTGTTTTGGCCAATATAATGCTGACCAGATGTCTGTCTTTCCATATATAATCATTTTCTTGCCAGGGTACCATTTACTGCTTGGAATGTGGTCACCAGACCCCAACATCACCAGGGAGTGATGGATATTCAGGTCTGAGACCCCACCCCCAAAACTCTTGTATCTGAAGCTTCACTTGAATAAGCTCCCAGGTGATTTGTATGTGTGCTCAAGTTTGAGAAGTTCCTCTCTAGATCCCTCTTACTGTAGGGAAAATGGGAGAAGATGTTGGTGCAGAAGTGACATAAGTCCCAAGCAGACTGGAGCGGACAGCTACACAGAGGGCAACTGACCTGGAGCATTGCCTGGACTTTCCTTAAGGAAGAAATAGATTTTTGTTGGTTTGCACTGCTGAGATTTGGGGATTGCTTATTACTGTGGCATAGTCCAACCCATCCTGACTAAAACGGCTAAAACTGCAAAATCCAAATCTTTGTTTGGAAGGTTTGGAGATATTGACCACATTAGTTAACTAAGCTTAGTTCTTGTTTTGTAAAATGGAGATAACTATCTTATTGGGCTGTTATGGAGATGAATACATTTGCACAAGATGCATAGATATATAGTAGATAGATATACAATAAGGTTTAAAAGATAGGAATTATTTTTGTTATTATTGTTGATGGAGTGGTCAGAACTCAATATATTAGTGAGGAAGGCAGAATTCTAGGCCATGGGTCAGTAAACTACAACCCCTGGGCCAACTCTGGCCTCTTGCCTGTTCATGTAAATAATATTTTAATGAAATATAGCCTAATTCATTCCTTTATCTATCTTTATGGCTGTTTTCACAGAGATCCTGTGGCCCACTAAGCCCCAAATACTTATTTCCTACCCTTTTACAGAATATCCTGGGTGACTCCTGTTCTGTGTCCTAGTCTAATATGGGATGAGAGAGGGAATATCCGTGATTTTACTTGCCACGTGGGCATCTGGACTCCTTTATGGTTGCGGGGAGGGGGAAACATGTGACATTTGTCAAAAGGATAATCAGATGCAAAACTGAGAGACCAGGACACCAGAGTTTAATAACCCCCAGGCCACATGTTGGGTCAGATCGGATATGAGATTTATGTAAAATGGGATCTATACACGGTGTCCTCATACATGTGAAATATGATATATGGATTTATTACAGGAGGAAAAAAAACTCCTCTTTAGTTAGATGGTCCTTCCCGTAGAAACAAAAATCAAGAAGTGACAACCATATTCCCCCAGATAGCAGATTTCTTCATAGCAGTTATGTTAAAATCTGCTGTTCTATTGTTTTCATCCTCTAAAAGACACTGGCTCTTTTAAAGAGCCACTCGCAGGCTGTAACAGCAAAAAGAACAGCAAAGGTTTCTTGAAAGAGCTGTAACTAAAATATGGCACCATTTCAACATTGTGGAAACAGAGAGCAATAATCGAAAACTAGAAAATTAATGGCAGGGGACATGCCTCTCTGAGCACCTCGCCCGCCTGGACCACCTGCTGACTCAGCTGAGTCCTTGCTGCTCTCGTAGCCTGTGGCCAAAGAAGTAATGGTATGTAATGCTCAACCTAGTGGAGGATAAAATACAGAGGCAAGAGGGGAAATGGCACAGGGGGTAAATCCTTCCCAGCTTCAGAGATGGGGATCTGTGTCCACACTGGGAATCATGGTGATCAGCCAGCTGATGGAACAAGGAAGACAATTTAGAGAGACATGATGTTCTTTTGTTTCCTTTTTTGCCACCAACTCTCCATTTCTCTTTCTTAGTGAAGCATCACTGTAACTTTCTTTTGGGGAATCACATCTGCTAGACTGTGTGCGGTTCTGGTGGGGCTGTGAATACAAATGACCTTTCTGACCCTTGTCAAAGAATGAGCATCGACCAAGACTAGACCAGTTGAATGTTCCCCTGGGACACGAAATCCTGTCTAGACTAAAGGAAGAGAGTTGATTCTCCTTTGTCCCAGCAGTGGTACGAATGTATGAGGGAAATTATTATCTCCTGCTACATAGAGTCCCTGGAGCTGCCCTATGCCTTTTCATTTCTGCCCTGAATTTTTGGTGATTCCTTGAATTTCATGCACTACACCCATTCCTTTTCAGTCATTTTCGTTTTTCTCTCAAGTTTGGAATAGTTGTGTTGCATACAACCAATGATCCTTAACTGACAAACATAAATACTGAAGTGTTCTCTTTTGCTCTTTTTTTTTTTTAATATAAATTATTTATTTATTTAGTTAGTTTTGGTTGCATTGAGTCTTCGTTGCTGTGTGTGGGTTCCTCTAGTTGCGGCGAGCGGGGGCTACTCTTCATTGCGGTGCGCGGGCTTCTCATTGCAGTGGCTTCTCTTGTTGTGGAGCATGGGCTCTGGGCGTGCGGGCTTCAGTAGTTGTGGCATGTGGGCTCAGTAGTTGTGGCTCACAGGCTCTAGAGCGCAGGCTCAGTAGTTGTGGTGCACGGGCTTAGTTGCTTCGTGGCATGTGGGATCTTCCCAGACCAGGGCTCGAACCCATGTCCCCTGCATTGGCAGGCGGATTCTTAACCGCTGTGCCACCAGGGAAGTCCCCTCTTTTGCTCTTGATTCAACAATTCTGTGGTTTCTAGGACCAAAGTTTGAGGACGCATAGTATGTGCTATAGGCTGAATCATGTCCTCGCCTCCCCCGAATTCATATATTAAATACCTAACTCCAGTTAGGTACAGCACACCTCAGAGCGTGCTGTATTTGGAAACAGGGTCTTTTAAGAGGTGATTAAGGTTAAAATGAGGTCATTAGGGTGGCTCCTAATCCAATAGGATGAGTATCCTTATAAGAAGAGGAGATTAGGACACAGACACATAGAGAAGGGTGACCATGTGAGGACACAGGGAGGAGACGGCCGTCTGCACTCCAAGGAGAGAGGCCTCGGGAGGAACCAGTCCTGACAACACCTTCATCTGAGACTTCTAAGCTCCAGAGCCATGAGAAAATTAATGTGGTTGTGTAAGCCATTCAGTCAGTGGTGCTTTCTTATGGTAGCCCTAGAAAACCAGTACAGTAACCATCACCTTTATCTGATGAAGAAGCAGCATTATTAGCCTTTAAGTACAGGAACTGCACTATGGGACATGTTTCAAAGGATCATGTTGCTTTCATGGTTCTACCCCTGTGATTATTGATGATCCCATGTAGTTCAGGCCAACATTGGCAATGAGTGAACATACGGATAACATACTGTGCAGGGCAGTAGGGTTCAAGGCTATTGGAAATTCTCTGCTGAAATGAAAATAATTATCAGTGAGAATTCTCAATGAAATTCTTGTTCCTTTTTCTTAAGGATTTAATAATTTTTAAAATGCATATTCTCCGGAAAATGGTGTGTCTTATTCCGTCTTCACTGGAAAACAGAGCCAGAGGAAAGGATTATGTTTAGATGTTTTATTCTGAAGGTGCAGAAGGGTGAGGGAAAAAGGAAGTAAGGGTGAGGGAAAAAGGAAGTAAGGGTGAGGGAAAAAGGAAGTGAGGATGAGAAGGTTGCAAGAGGCTCTTTTACTGTGTGGGCTTCTACTCCACAACAAATCACGTAGATATATAGATAACATCTTGTATCTTGTGTAGATAACAACTTGGATAAATAGTTGTACTTACTCAGCCTGGTGGGTCGTCTGCAGGCAGAACAGAGACGCTATTGGAAAGTTACACTGTAAATTTTGTTTTTTTTTTTTTTTTTTGGCCGTGCGGTGCAGCTTGTGCGATTGTAGTTCCCTGACCAGGGATGGAACCCGTGCCCTTGGCAGTGAAAGCGCAGAGTCCTAACCACTGGGCCACCTGGGAATTCCCTGGACGATTGGAAGGAATTCATCTCTTGAGTCCCCTTCTGTCTTCTGTCTCCCAATGGTGGAAATTTACTCCACAGAATGGAACTCACTTTATCGTTTAGCCAGGAGGATAAACGATGTTTATCCTTGGTCCCATTCACACATAGGATTGTTCTCCTTGGTCCCATTCGCACATAGAATCGTTCGACCGTTGCAGTGGCTGAACTAGAACAAGAAGTGGATCGTCCAGGAGGTCACAGGAACCTGGAGAAACACACAAGTTCTGAGAGCTGAAGAGTAGAATTCCACGTTTTACCCATCACTTCTATCTGAGTTGGGAATGGGTTTATTTAAAGGATTATGCAGTAAAATTTTAGAAGCCAGACTTACAAATGCTGCCCATCACTTCTGACTACATTCCATTGTCTGGAACTACACCAGGACTATATTCCATTGGCCCCATGTAATTATAGGAGTCAGGTGGTAGCTTTGTGTCTGGATGCAAAGGCCACCAGGGTTTGGAGGACATACAGTTATCCTTCTGCAAGGCCAAAGTCACACTGATAATAGCAGTGCTTTGAACCTCTGCTCTGTACTGTACATAATGCAGGTTGTGGAATAAGGCCTTTACAATTATTGGGTGAAAATGCGGTTGCATCCCTGGGTAATATTCTTTCCTATTGAGAGAATTCTTTCCAGTGTTTGTGACCTTATATAAAAGAACATTAATGACATTAGAGAGGGCTTAGGGAAGACTATTAAAGAAGATTAAAGGGATAAACTACATGCAGGCAGATTAAAGGAACTAGAGTTGATTAGCCCAGATTAAAGAATGACTGAACAAGAGAGATTTTCAGCTCAAGATAACTTGACCACCTCAATTTAACTTCCTCATTTCCAAATCCAATGAAAATGACCAAAGCATATGTAACCAAAGAATAATCTACTTCTGGAAAGTGGCAACTGGTGCTTCTCATATGGAAAATATAGATAAGGAAGGACAGTTCCATCCAAGGGCAGTTGACAGGTAAAGGAATGCTTCACCCTAGACACACCCTTTATAATACAAGAGAAGAGGGCTGGAATCCAGATGTGGCTTTTGCCACAAAGAAAAGTGAAGTTGCAGAAAATCTGATTTGTCCTTTTTTTCCCTGTTTCTTATGAAAACTGGATTAAAGTTGGGAGCCAACTAAGGTGTGTCAGTGCCCAACTCCCCAAACAGAGGAAAGAGAAAACAAACATAAACCACCTTCCATAGTGATAAGAAATCAAAATAGTGACTGTGCAGACATTTAAATATCCACAAGAAATCTTCTCAAGGGTATTGTCTCAAGGGTATTACAGGGTTTGAGGGATTATGGAACAAGAGCAGTCATGGAAAGAGAGCAACCATAGGTCAAGAATGGGGGAGATTAAATGGAAACGGTGTCTGAATATTTAAAATTACAATTAGAGCAGGGAGGTGTATGTGGGGTACTTAAAAAGGCGAATTAGAAGGTGAAATCTAGAAATGATCCTATAATTCAGAGTTTTAAAAATTAGGAGATGAAATTGGTGAGGGGAGAGATGTGTTATAGAGCTAGTCCAGAGACTCAACATGATGATAATAGGAAAAAGGAAAGTAACCTTAGGAATAATAGAGCCAAAAGCCCCTGAGAAAGGAACTTTTAGATTTTATAGCGAGCCCAACAAAGTAAAAGATATCCATGTATCCTGGTGATTTTCTTTCTTCATATCAACTTCAAAGAAAAAGATCCTATAAGCTTTCTGACAGGGTAAAAATATTAATGGAAGATAGTACACAGAGGAAAAATAACGAAACTTCTCCCTTTGACAGTCAATTCCAGAACACAATATAGCAAGAGACAGGATTAGGAGAATAAATGATTATGACACGCAATTTCCATATTTATTTAAGATACTCATTTATAAGGCTAATAAAAACATGTTCATAAAGAGGATGGTACTTATAAAGTTTAAGAGCCACGTATTTTGTCCTGAAAGCTACTTCAAGAAATTCTGTAACTTCTGGATATTCATAATAGATCAAACTGCTCACTTATCAAGGTACTCCAGTACTAAGATTAGAGAGATAAAGAAGATATATGCCCATAGGGATTAAAACAAAAATAATGACTAGCCGATGAAGAGTTAAATATTTTTGGAGCTTAAAGCATGTGGATAAATCATAACTCATGAAATAGACCAAAGTTGAAGCTCTTATCCTAAAGCAGGCAAGCTGATCTTGCACAAGGTAACTCCCCAAAGGCTCAAAATTTAGACACAATGCTACCTCCCCAGGCAAGGCTAGAGTTGGACTAGAAGTAAGATTGGTCAAATGTTTGTACATGAAATAGATTCCAGAATCACCTGGTTCCCATGACTCCCCTCTGTGATTCTGATATAAATCTATTGCTCTCTGGAGGGTCTGAACCAGAGATATTCTGGATTTGAAACAGTAATAAAATGAGGCTTCATTCAAAGTCTATGTAAAAACTGGTGAGTCCAGTTGTACACATATTAGACTGCTCACGGAGGCTCTTTTTCTCTTTTTCAATATTTTTTTCTCTGTGTTTCATTTTGTGCAGTTTTTTTTTATTGCTATACCATCAAGGTTGTTCATCTTTTCTTCTTATGCAGTGCCTAATCTTCTGTTAACCTGATCTCCTGTATTCTCATCTCAGATGTTGTCATTTTCACCTCCATAAATACGATTTGGGTCATCTGTATATCTTCAGTGTCACTACCTCACTTGTCAAACACACAGAATACAGTTACCGTAACTGCTTTAATGTCTTAATCTATTGTCAGTCATGGGTTAGTTTCCATTGATTGATTTTCCTATCATTTTGTTTCTCTGCTTCTTTCTGGAAGTTTTCTTCTGACCTATGTGATACATAAATATGGATGAGAGATAAAACTGATTTTAAAGCTGTCATCATCATCATCATCATCATCATCAGTGAAATTTTGTTTCATTCATCAATATTGAAATAATTATCTCCATACTATAGGTAATAGCTAGAAAATGTGTAATGCTGAAACATACATTTGATCTGTTCGGAGATGCCTATCCCTTTGCCTCCCCATACAGCACCCCACAAGGCATTTAAAATTTAATTATCAGGGGAAGGACAACTTCTGCACCTTTTTCCAATCCCCACATGCTTCACACTCACTGCACCTCAGACCACTGTGCTTTTTTATTCTTTATTCCCAAAATACCTTGAGCCCCTTGTCTTCAGGGAGGAAAATCTGAGATTCTCCTGTTGCTTGGCTGCCTTGTGAATAAGCCCTCTGTTTGCTGCAAACCTTGGCATCTCAGCGTTTTGCTTGCTATCCATCAGACGAAACCAAGCTGGTTCGGTACCACTAGGATCTCAGGAGTTCACAAATGCCGTGTGGCTGACAGGGTCTTGGTGCTCCGGCCAGGTTTCAGACCTGAGCCTTGGAGGTGGGAGAGCCGAGTTCAGGACATTGGACCACCAGAGACCTGCCAGCCCCACGTAATATCAATCAGCGAGAGCTCTCCCAGAGACCTCCAGCGTTAAGACCCAGATCCACTCAACAACCAGGAGCTGGAGGAATCAGACTCCCTGACTTCAGACTCTACTACAAAGGTACAGTCATAAAAACAGTATGGTACTGGCACGAAAACAGACGCATAGATCAACAGAACAGGATAGAGAGCCCAGAGATAAACCCACACACATATGGTCACCTTATCTTTGATAAAGGAGGCAAGAACATACAATGGAGAAAAGACAGCCTCTTCAATAAGTGGTGCTAGGAAAACTGGATAGCTACATGTAAAAGAATGATATTAGAACACTCCCTAACAGCATTCAGAAAAATAAACTCAAAATGGATTAAAGACCTAAATGGAAGGCCAGACACTATAAAACTCTTAGAGGAAAACATAGGCAGAACACTCCATGACATAAATCACAGCAAGATCCTTTTTGACCCACCTCCTAGAGAAAGGGAAATAAAAACAAAAATAAACACATGGGACCTAATGAAACTTCAAAGCTTTTGCACAGCAAAGGAAAACATAAACAAGACGAAAAGACAACCCTCAGAATGGGAGAAGATATTTGCAAATGAAGCAACTGACAAAGGATTAATTTCCAAAATATACAAGCAGCTCATGCAGCTCAATATCAAAAAAAAAAACAAAAAACCCAATCCAAAAGTGGGCAGAAGACCTAAATAGACATACAGATGGCCAAGAAGCACATGAAAGGAGGCTCAACATCAGTAATCATCAGAGAAATGCAAATCAAAACTACAATGAGGTATCACCTCACACTGGTCAGAATGGCCATCATCAAAAAATCTACAAACAAATGCTGGAGAGGGTGTGGAGAAAAGGGAACCCTCTTGCACTGTTGGTGGGAATATAAATTGATACAGCCACTATGGAGAACAGTGTGGAGATTCCTCAAAAAACTAAAAATGTAACTACCATATGACCCAGCAATCCCACTACTGGGCAGATACCCTGAGAAAACCATAATTCAAAAAGACTCATGTACCAAAATGTTCATTGCAGCTCTATTTACAATAGCCAGGACATGGAAGCAACCAACGTGTCCATCAACAGATGAATGGATAAAGAAGATGTGGCACATATATACAATGGAATATTACTCAGCCATAAAAAGAAATGAAATTGAGTTATTTGTAGTGAGGTGGATGGACCTAGAGTCTGTCATACAGAGTGAAGTAAGTCAGAAAGAGAAAAACAAATGCCGTATGCTAACACATATATATGGAATCTAAAAAAAAAGAAAAAAAGATTCTGATGAACCTCGGGGCAGGACAGGAATAAAGACACAGAGGCAGAGAATGGACTTGAGGACACGGGGAGTGGGAAGGGTAAGCTGGGATGAAGTTAGAGAGTGTCATGGGCATATATACACTCCCAAATGTAAAATAGATAGCTAGTGGGAAGCAGCCGCATAGCACAGGGAGATCAGCTTGGTGCTTTGTGTCTACCTAGAGGGGTGGGATAGGGAGGGTGGGAGGGAGACGCAAGAGTGACGAGATATGGGGATATATGTATATGTATAGCTGATTCACTTTGCTATAAAGCAGAAACTTAAACACCATTGTAAAGCAATTATACTCCAATAAAGATGTTAAAAAATATTTAATTATCGGGACTTCCCTGGCTGTCCAGTGGTTAAGACTCTGTGCTTCCACTGCAGGGGGCGCAGTTTCCATCCCTGGTTGGGGAACTAAGATCCCATATGCCGCGTGGTGCAGCAAATAAATGAATAAATATATGAAATAAAATAAAATTTAATTATCTACATGATTATTTATTTGAGAGGGAACTATCAATATTTTACTTATACATGAAATACTGACTCCTTTCATTCATTTGCAACTTTCTCCTCTGGTATGAGTGAATATCTCTGTCACTTGACATGTCCCAAGCTTTATTTTATTCACAGAAAAGCATCATTAAAATGAAAAACCATATAGGTAACTGAAATAATTTCCACTCAGGGCAGTGATCTCTAAAAATATATTTATTTTGATCTTGAAATGAAAGGACATCTCAGTATCGTAATTGGGGATGAGTAAAATTTATAAGGCTGGATGATGTACCTTTAAATTACCGGAAGAATATTGTAAATATTACATACCTTTTATATTCTCTAAAGAGAAAAGTACATTGAAAAACTCTGCCTCTCTCCATCCCTCCCTCCTTCCCTCTCCCTCCCTCTCCCTCTCCCTCCCTCTCCCTCTCCCTCCCTCTCCCTCTCCCTCTCCCTCTCCCTCTCCCTCTCCCTCCCTCTCCCTCTCCCTCCCTCCCTGTCTCTCTCTCTCTGTCTCTCCCCTCCCCTCTCTCCCCCTCCCTGTCTCTCTCCCCCCCTCCCACCCCTCTCCTTGGCAATTTGGCAATGACCAATTCAGTTTATTTGGATAAACTCAAGGAACGTGTTCTACCTAAACAATGTTTGTACACAGGAAAGACATTATTCTACTGGCATTTTATTCATTCTTGTGTCTCATCTGAGTTGTACAGTGTTTTCCTGGTCTGTGATCCTTCAGTAATTGTGTGCGGGGTTTGCATGGAAGAGAGTGTGAGGGCATGCCTTTTCATGTCCCAGAAATATCTCCCCACTCTTTTATTCATTCACCACCCTGAGAGAGACACCACGTTCTTCTGATCTCTCATGGTCTTATTCCTATTCTTATTCTTGAAGTTGTTTATTAAGCCTTCCAATCTCCTGCCACCCTTTCCTTTTCAATCTCCACTTCCTTGATCATTTTCTCCCAACCTCATACTTTGTTCTCCTAGCCCTTCTCTTGTAGCACTGACAATTTTGATACATATCATGCATGCCCTTCTCTCTTCCTTGAGCTTACCATGCATTTTCTTTTTCACCCATGTTACCCATTTCTCAGCTCTGAGTTGTTTATTTCTCACTAGGGAACACAGCGGTCGAGTCCCCTGTAATTTAAGCTTACATACTTCTCTCACTCCCATTCTTTTTTTTTTTTTTTAACATCTTTATTGGAGTATAATTGCTTTACAATGGTGTGTTAGTTTCTGCTTTATAACAAAGTGAATCAGTTATACATATGTCCCCATATCCCCTCCCTCTTGCATCTCCCTCCCTCCCACCCTCCCTATCCCACCCCTCTAGGTGGTCACAAAGCACCGAGCTGATCTCCCTGTGCTATGTGGTTGCTTCCCACTAACTATCTATTATATGTTTGGTACTGTATATATTCTTTACCACGATTTTCTTTTCATGTTTCATATTTTTTTCTTACAACTAAAGGTTGCCCCCAAGCCTCCTGATCACCACCCACACATCCGCCTCTCCCAGTAATCCCACCGCATCTGCCTCTCTGGTACTATGTTATCCATTCATCCATTTAAGGGATTCTTCCACGGTCCTATTTCCAATCCTGATTAAGACTGAGTTCCTGTTTTCTCCTGTTCAGTCCTCTCTCCAGAGACCAGCTTTCAGTTCCGAGTGCTCCACATGGAGCTATACAACTGCAGTTCGGTGGGAGAAATGTAAAAAGTAATGTATGGAGCCTTGAAAATCTGGGTGTCAAAATCCAAGACATGTTTCTAGGTAAAGTAAAGCAGTCTTCTCTGTGCTCCACCACTTTCTTTGTAAATGCTCCAAGATTCGGAATAGAGATTCCATTTTCTTTCCCTTACTACCTCTCTGAAGTGATGATAAAAATAGGTTTCACTACATGCAGGAAAGTAAACTGTTAATTCTACTGGATGCTTTCCCATGATTTTCTCTCAATTGCCTCCAATTTTATTGCAATTTATGCTCACCGTCAGTACCTCATCTTCATCTCTTTATACACTCTCTTTAGTCTGTACTCAGCTCCATACAAACTCAAATGTTAAACGTGAATGGTGAACCAAACACACTTCTTCAAAACTTTTCCTCTAGTACCCACTATTTTAAAATAGTTTTGAAAAGCATACTTCCCCACCTATTTTAATGTTGCCACCTAAAATGTTCACATCCTGGGCCCTGGCAAATCATTTCATTATCAGCATATTATGTATGTATGTATACATATATCAAATGTATTTCTGCAGAAGTACTGGACCAGCTGATTCAGATATATTGATGGGAAAATGTGCAGTGTATAATGAAACTTGTAAAAACCAATCCCTAATCCTCATGGTTTGATCCAAAAGCCAAATTGGACCTATTGTCTACCAAAAAATTGGATTCCATTTTTCAGTTCAAATAAAGGTGTTGATATTGTGAGGGAGCAGTGTCGTTGTAAATTCTGAAAGTTGTTTGATCAATGAGGTGTTTTATCCTTGGGTGAAATAAAACACTGCCATGAGAAGGGTGGAGCAAAATGAAGATAACGAGTTGCTTGGAGAATGATGACCAGGTTGTTGATGCCCTTTCCGTAGTCTGCATGGCACTTGGGAGGTGCCTAGAGTGAGTATCTGTCACAGATCTTTCACCTGAAAGACAGACCTCCGTTGCCACTGATTCCATCTGGATGTCCCATTGGCCGTTCAACCTGCATCGTCCCCTGGGCATTCCTACCATCCTCTGGCCACCTTGACTTCAACAAGAATAGCCCAAGCATCACCTTGGCTAGATAGTCAAGGTCAAGTACAAGATCAAGGTCATTACCAGCGATAAGTCAGGTTGCTATTCTGTCCCCCATGGTATGAAGTGAGCAGAAAGACCCTTCACCTCTATGGTCTTCAACCCGAAGCCCTTAACCCCTGTCTAATCATGAGAAAACCTTCAGGAAAACTCAAAATAAAAAATGTTCTACAGGATACCTGCCCATTACTTCTCAAGGCTGTCAAAGGTTTGAAAAACAAGGAAAGTTGGAGAAATGGTCACAGAGCAGAGGAGACTAAGGACAGAAATATGGAATTAGTGAAATCCCAATGTACGGAATTTGGTTAGCACGAATATACAATGTTGGCTTTTTAGTTGTGACAAATGCACCATAGCTATGTAAGGTGCTGACATTAGAGAAATGGGTGAGAGGTACACACTGCACTATCTTTGTAACTTTCCCGTAAATCTAAATGTATTCCAAAATTAAAAGTTCATTAAAAAAAAACAACAAAAAAACAGAATAGGAAACCTTGACTCTGAGGCTTTTGCATCAGTTTTGCAGCTGTAGCATTACTTCTGTTTGGGAGGTGTTTCTCTGGCCAGGTCTTCAAACCCCCAGTTGAATTCCCACCCATCCCTTAGGATATTTGTTCTCAAGCTTTATTGCCACTCTAAGCTCCATGAATGCAAGGATAAGTGGGATTTTGTTTTTTAATTTTGTATGTGCATCCAAGGATATGCTGTTTTTTTAAAAATTATCACCCGAAGTCCATAGTTTACGTTGGGTTCACCTTGCTATTATACCTTCTTTATACCTAGGACAAATGTATAATGACATGTATCCACCATTACAGTATCATACAGAGTAATTTCACTGCCCTAAAAATTCTCTGTGTTCCACCTATTCATCCCTCTTTCCCCCCAAACCCCTGGCAAGCACTGAGCTCTTCACTGTCTCCATAGTTTTGCCTTTTCCAGAATGTCATCTAGTTGGAATCATACAGTGTGTATCCTTTACAGATGGGTTTCTTCGCTTAGGAATATGCATTAAGTTTCCTCCATGTCTTTTTCCTGGCTTGATAGCTCATTTCTTTTTAGTGCTGAGTGATATTCCATTGTCTGGATGCTTTACAGTTTATTTATCCATTCACCTCCTGAGGGACATCTTAGTTGCTTTCAGGTCTTGGCAATTATGAATAAAGCTGCTGCAAGCATCCACATGGATGTAAGTTTTCATCTCCTTTGGGTAAATATTAAGGAATGAGATTGCTGGATCGTCTGGTAAGAGTATGTTTAGTTTTGTAAGAAACCACCAAACTGTCTTCAAAAATGTGTGTACCATTTTACATCCTCTTTGTTGTTTTATACACTTTTATCTTTAGGACCTTGAATGGCATCTGGTGCACAGAGGATACTAATAAATATTTGTTCAGTACTGAATGATAAGCACCTGGGCTGTGTATTTAAAATGTGCATTTCCCAGCCAAATCCTTAGAGATTCTGATTTGGTGGGTCTGGAGTGGGTCCCAGGAATCTGCCTGTGTATCAGTGCCAGAGGTTGCTAGTGTGCCTGGTCTGAAAACCACGCTTTGAGTATCACTGCTTTCCGAGCTCGTTCTGGAGAATTTCCTTCTGCTGCGTAGTCGAAGAGGAAGGTTTTGCCCACTTCTGAAAAAGGGTGGTTCCTGGTTTATGCCATTCATACGTCTCTGTGTTCTGAAGTTGCTGCTAGGTTGTCTTGAAAATAAACCAGGCTACAACGATGGGAGATGGAACTGTGCTTCATTACCAAAAAATATTTAGTTGAATGAGAATCGTTGCACATAAATGTGAATTCAGAATGGAGAACTCTGGGAAAGCATGGGAGACTGCAAGGTTGGAAGGGATACATTTTTCAGACATAATGTAGACAGTTGAATCCTACAGAATTATTCAACAGCGCTTTCCTGAAACACGTTCAAAACTTGCGCAGATAAGAGCCGTAGGAATAGTACACTAAAGCGAGGCCTTGTGTTACGTAACCACAGTGCAATGATCAATATTGGGAACCTAACATGGATGTAATACGATTGTCTCTCTGGAGACTTATTCAGATACTGCCAATTGTAAGAATAATGTCCACGTTATCCTTCAGCTGTCCTGTCTTTTAATCTGGAATAACTTCTGAATCTTTCCTGGTAAGGTAGGACTTTGACACTTTTGAAGAGAGCAGGTTAACTCTTTTGCAGAATGTCTTTAATTTAGGCTTCTTTGATCTCTCTTTAGGATTAGGTTCAGGTTAGGCTTATTTTTTTTTAAATAAAATTTTTAAGTTTACAGGGGATATACTTATCTCCGTAGTGCAAGGTCCCAATCTTAATGGAAGATGGGTGGCTAAAAAGTGTTGGAAAGCTTTCAAGATGAAATTCTGATTTTCTATAAGATGAAAGATTTCCATGAGGAATAAAAGAACTGTGTACAGTAAGAACCTTTCTTCATTTTATCTGTATTCCAAACTGGGAGCACAGAGAGGAACACATTGCTGAAATGTATCCTTTTGTTTTTTAAACTTTTATTCCCTCCCCCTCTACCTTTATCCATGCCACCCATTTGTTGGGGAAGCCAAGCCATTTGCTGTAGAATATCCACATTCTAGGTTTTGAAGAATGTTTTTTCCTGGTGTCTTTTTACATGGAATTCCTCTCCATACACTAAATTGTGCACGAGTGACAGAAATATCAAATTCTGCACCAGATTCTAGAATAGTTACTTAAGGAATTGTCTTGTAAGCATTTAGCAACAATTAAGAGGCACTTGCTAAACATTAGCATGGATTCATTAAGGACACATTTTGCAAGGTTCTGTCCATTTCTTTTTCTTGATGCCAGACTAGGTAATTCTTTAGCTACATTGTTTCTGGTGATCCTGGGCAATCCTGTAGTTACATTATTTCTGGATTTCAGGAAAGTGGCATAATTTTCCTTTTTTTTTTTTTCTTATTGGGATATAGTTGCTTTACAATGTTGTGTTAGTTTCTGTTGTACAATGAAGTGAATCAGCTATAGGTATACATATATCCCCTCCCTCTTGGACCTCCCTCCCATCCCTCCCCATCCCACCCATCTAGGTCATCACAGAGCACTGAGCTGAGCTCCCTGTGCTATACAGCAGGTTCCCACTAACTATCTATTTGACACATGGTAGTGCACATACTTCAATCCCAATCTCCCAGTTCACTACCCACCCCCTCCCCCATGTCCACACATCTGTTCTCTACATCTGTGTCTCTATTCCTGCCGTGCAAATAGGTTCTTCTGTACCATTTTTCTAGATGCCACATTCATGCGTTAATATACGATATTTGTTTTTCTTTTTCTGACTTACTTCACTCTGTATGACAGACTCTAGGTCCATCCACGTCTTTACAAATGACCCAATTTCGTCCCTTTTTATGGCTGAGTAATATTCCATTGTATATGTGTAATTTGTAATGATCACATCCACTGTCTCTCGAGCACCTCCCCTATGTCAAGAACTTTGTAAATACCATCTGAATCTCATGATTCTGAAAATCAGAATTCAGGAACCAGGCAAATTTACATTCAAATCTCAGCTCTGCCTCTTTCTACTATGAGAGCTTGGGTGTGTGACCTAACCCCCAAGTCTCAGCTTTCCTATCTGTAAGGTAGTGATAATGGTAAGACCTGCTTCAGTTAGTATTTGTGAAGATTAAATACTCTGAAAATTAAATGCAGGTGAAAAATCTTAATATGGTGCCTCACATGTGATAAGTTCTCAGTAACTGCTTTCTATTAGCATCTCTACCACACAGCTGAGGAAAGTGAGGATCAGAGAAGCTACATATCTGGAATAAGGTCTCCAGTGCCAAGGTCATTACTGCAATACCTTCTTGCCTCTTTGCAGACAAGCCAAAAGAAAACGTGAGCTGGAAAACAGTACAGATTTGTTTCAAGTAGAGTAACCCTCTGAGGTTCTAAAGCAAGAGGAACCAATGCCAAAAGTAGAGTGTGGTGTCTATTCATTGCTATTGGGCCTTACCACCATTTCACCCTTCTGAAAACGTGACTGCATGGAAGGTTGTTTTACAGACGGCAGATGAAAAGAAACTACTCCAGATAATGGTATAAATGAATTAGGATTGAAAAAAAATAACATATACAATACAAACTTAAATTTGAGTTACGAGATTTAATTAAGAAAACATGCATATTTCTGACTTGTTCTCCAAAGAGGAAAACTTTACAAAAACCAGGTAAGTAAAAAACAACAACAACAAAAACACCAGGTGAGTTATTGTTAGGTTTTGAACTTGCTGTGAAAAGTAATAGGGGATTTTTGTTCAACTGTCTGAACCCCTGTCTGCCCTTCTGTGAGATTATGGTTTCTGCATGTGCTGAAGGCCCAAGTTCAGGGATTCAACAAGACTTGGTAACACTGGGGCCCTCCATCTTTATGGTCATCGTATGGAATTGAGGGAGAAAAACATGCAACCTCGAAGTATGAGCTATGATGCCACCAGCTGGTGATCAAACAGAAAATATGGTCCAGTTCTGCTTTGGAGAGAACCCCTTGGGGCTTTTTGGTGCCACCTGCATCCTGGTGAAGTAGAATACTCTACACAGCCAATCAAGGAGAAGACAAGGGGAATGCAACTTCACCATGGCCATCCAGTGAAGGTACATCTGAGTGCTTCTCTCCTGCCTTTCTGTCTGGACATCAGAAGAACTATTAATAGTATTGGACCTGAAAGTCCTCCTTGATTGTCATGGTGGTGCTCTGGGTGGAGACAGATAAGATTGTTCCAACACTGGTAGTCCTGCAAAATACGGAATTATACCGAGATGTTGTTATAGGGGGAAATTCTGTGATGGGCTGAAGAGTTTCCCCCAAAACCCAGACGTTGAAGCCCTGATGCCCAGTACAGTCACCTCTCTACCCACATTGGGATCGTCTTCAGAATCCCCTCGGACACCATAATCCATGGATGCGCAAGTCCCTAATATAAAATGTCACGCACAGGACCTCAGAGTGTGACTGTATTTGGAGATGAAGCCTTTAGAGAGCTGATTAAGGTACGAAGAGGTTACTGGGTGGACGCTACTCCAATCTGACCGATGTCCTTATAAGAAGAGGAAATTGAGACACACAAAGAGACACCAGGGGCACCTCGCACAGAGTAAGACCATGTGAGGACAGAGGCAGAAGACAGCCATCTGCAAGCCAAGGAGAGAGGCCTCCGGACAAAGCAACCTTGATCTTAGACTTGTGGCCTGCAGAACTGTGAGAAAAGAGATTTCTGTTGTGTAAGCCCCCCTGGCTGTGGTATTTTGTTACAGCAGCCCGAGCTAATTCACCTTCCCAGTTTGTATAAACACAGAATGATTTCATGTTGAAACCCTGTGATGGTTAACTTTAGGTCAACCTGAGCAGGCTAAGAGATGCTCAGATAGCTGCTAAAACATGATTTCTGAGTGTGTCTGTGAGGGCGTCTTTGAAAGAATCAGCCTGAAGGCATTTTGAAGGGCATAGAGCCTGCCCCTCCCACCTCCCCATCCTCCTTTTCTCCACACCTGTGGCCTTACTGCGAGCAGGCGGCCACGAAGTACAGTCTGCAGGTTTAATCTGGCCCCTCATTTTTAAGAAGGCTGCCTGCTCTCTGCTTCAGGATATCCGCTGCGATTTCAGGATCCACTAAGATTTGAGATCCACATAGGAAAAATTACTACTCTGAATTATCTGAGGAAAGGAAGCCTGTACAGCCCAGATCCCTGGCTGAGAAGTCCCCATCACCGTACGTGGCAGACAGTATTGTGCATTTCGACAAACCAGGGTTTTTCCCAGAGTGGGTGCTCTGTGGTGGGCGACCTCTCGCATGAATGAGGGTCACACCAGATCCAAGATTCTGTGAGCCCCGCCATGTGTAGTCGTGCATTCATGACGCTGGAGCCTTCCTCCTGCCAGCAGATCCCAATGCGGACATCTGAGGACCACCTCTTCTGAGCCAGAAGCGTCTCCTCTGTTGTTGGGTCGTGTCATGCAATGTGATTATGGTTGCTGAAATTCGGCCTCTGTACACCGGTGCTGGATGAAGTCTTGGAGACAGAGTTTTGGGTGAAGTAGAAAGAAACAGCTTTATTGCTTTGCTAGGCAGAGGGGGCCACAGTGGGCTAATGCCCACAAGACTGGTGTGGCCCGCCCTGGAGGGTGTAGTGTGGAGTCTTATAGTGTTCAAGGAGCAGGGCGTGGTCAGCTTACGGACACTCTTCTGATTGGTTGGTGGTGAGGTCATCGGGAGTCGGCATCATCAACCTTCTGGTTCCATCTGGTCTGGGGTCTGTGTGCTGGTGGGCAGCATGCAGTTAACTTCTCCCACCTTCCACCTGGTGGGGCTTTCAGTAGCTGCAAAACAGCACAAAGGACATGGCTCAGAATATGATCTATAGTCCTTGAGATAGAACTAAACGTCCTTGATTTTGTTTAGTGGCTAAAGTATTATTATTTTGTCTTGCTTGACTGTCCTCCTTTCTTTCTGCATTTTCTCACTTCTCTGATTAAGTGTATTATGTTTTTAATTAATTATTTTAACTATTTTATATTGGAGTATAGTTGATTAGCAGTGTTGTGATAGTTCCAGGTGTACAGCCAAATGATTCAGTTATATAATACATATACATGTGTCTATTCTTTTTCATATTATTTTCCCATTTAGGTTGTTACGTAATATTGAGCAGAGTTCCCTGTGCTGTGCAGTAGGTCCTTGTTGCTTATCCATCTTAAAGATAGCAGTGTGTACACGTCAATCCCAAACCCCCAATCTATCCCTTCTTTGACTGAAGTTTTTCTACAGACAAAGGCAGGCAGAGGTGGGTGGGGGCCTATTCTGAGGAGGCCTCACAGGGCCCTGCTCAGGTTCAGCATCAGCAGTAGGGCAATCGGTAAGGTAACTCGGACCTTTGACAGTAGACGAGATGCTTAGAATAGCTAGTGCCCTATGCGGCTGGGATAAGACCTAGATATCTGTGCCAGCCCCTTGGTCCCTAGCACGCTGGCTAGCCATGAGTATTTATCAAAGGAAGTCTCATACCAGCACGATGAGGAGTTATCCACTGGGTATTTTCTATCTCAGTCCCATGGAAGGAAGAGCATGCCATGTGTAGATCCTCAGGGAAGCCCTGTATTTCCTCATGAAACCTCCACAGGGATCAAATTCTAACTCTCAGCTGTCGCATGGGTGGGCTCCTTTTATGACAATAACGGCAGCCCTGAGTTCCTGGTGAAATAACGCATCACCTGCAAAAGGACAGAGGAGGTGGACTCCATGATAGCTGTTCTTAGGTGTGCCCGCTCACAACGCGAGGCAGGAAATCATACAGAGATTACGGAGATTGCTCTGCGGCAGCGGCCCTATAATGAGCCTTGTAGAACAATCCCTTCTGCCTTTTGGGTCTGAGCGAAGCACCCAAGTACTTGAACTCAACACTCCCGGCTGAACTCCATCTCCCATCAAAGCCGTTGGAGAGTGCATTTCATTTGCTCCCTTTTTGCAAAAAGGTCTCGCTGTCAAGATAGCTCTGATGTCTTTGCACTTCTTGTGCTAAGATACGGGCATCACTTCAGATGAAAAGCCACAATTATATCCATTCGGAGGTAGAATCGGAGCAAGGGGAAAGAGAGATGGGGAGAAATTTCTGCTTTAAAATGTTGCCTTTGTGCTCTCTTACTTATCTTTGAGATGATGGTGAAAAACTGAGATGATGGAAGCGGACATTAGTTTTATCATTCAGTGAAAAATTTAAGAGATTCTGGAAATGCATATTTAATAAGAAACAAATCCATAAAATATTTCTCTTTTCTTTAAATTCCAGTGACCAAATTTGTTAATTTAAATTTTTGTCTATTTCTAGACCTGACTATTTTTCCCTAGGCAGGTAGCTGCTGGGAAGAAGAAGAAGAAGAAAAAGATGACTTTGAGGTAGTTCTTTGTCTGATATTTTCAATGTTTTCTTAGATAATGTCATGCTACATCTTGTAGATGACTTGGAAACAGACACACACACACAACCCCATATTTATTGTAACATCTGTATAGCATTAATGGAAAGATAAAGTATAAGGGAAAACAAGATCACAACTTGTTTTAAATCCTAGGAAAGCTATAATTCAATTCACTCTTTTAAGTATTTTGAGAGGATGTCATAAGCTGTGTCAATATATGCAATTAAATGCTGTTTCACTGACTCTATAATTCATTTATACTCTGAAATCTCTGATGTTTCCTTACTTGATCAATCTTGTATTCACTTGAAATATACATGAATTACTTTTATTTATATTTGATCCGCCACCGACTGGGTTTGGATTTTCATTTCCTTAGGTAGAAATCTAACATTTTATTACAAGAAAAGTGTATGGGTTTGTACCAGTGATTGCCTGTAGGGGTGAATCACTTAGACTTTATCTCTAGCTATGGTAGAGTGAAGATATGGTCACACATTTTTGGCAGTTCCCAAGAGATGGAAGCTCTTTCCCTAACCCTTCCATTGGGACTGGCCTCATGGTTTGCTTCCACCAATAGAATGCAACAAAGTGATGTTGTTAAAAATCCAAGCCTGGACTTCTAGAAGCTGCATAGACTCCCCTTCTGCTTTCTTTGACCCTGTTGTAACGTGAACAAGCCCGGGCTACCCTCCTGGAGGAAGTGAGACCATAAGGACAAGGGGCAGAGCTATTTTACCTGTCCCAGCCGAGGCCCCAGAAATATGATCTAGAGATCCCACAAGCCACAGAGTTGAGCCATCTCCTCTGAGCCCTGCCCAAATGATCACCCCACAGTATCACGAGAAAAATAAACAATGGCTGTTTTGAGTCATTACATTTCGAATGTATGATTCTGCATCTCTACGGAAATGAGACAGTATCCCTCACCAAACATGCCCAAAGAGTTCATTACAAAATAAATGTAGGCAAAGGCTGATCAAAGATAACAGCGTTAATTCAGACCTCAGTTGATGTAGAAACTGCAGTTATGTGCTAATATTTGCTCTGTTCCTTTTGCAGTAAGATAAGGCACAAAATTATCTTTTTTTATAAGTCTGATCAAGGAAGCAAACAAGTTTCTCAGATAAATTTTCTCTTTCTGATGCCAGATTTTAAGAGGGATTTGTCTCATGGGCAGTTTATATAGTAGCTATGTTAAAGAAAATACCAAAAAAATGTTTTTATGTGTCTCATTCTAAAAACAGATGCTTAATAATCAAAGGGAGATAGTCTAATGTGAGAGGGGTGAATATTTCTGAGGACATATTTCGATAAAGGAACCACTTAGAAAGTATAAAGGTTATGTGTAATAATATGCCACTTAAAATGCTTTCTCCAACAGATGCATAATTTCAGTTGTGTTTTTGTAGGAAGTTGTATACTAAATTCAACATTGCCAGTTTGTCCCTGAATTAATGCCTCTAATAGAATTGTTCTGCGGGTGATGGAGTTGATGTTTTATTATTGAAAGAAAGATCTTTACTTACATGGTTGTCAAGAAAGAGAATCAATCCCAATTTTGTCCACACACCCGATTTTTATCAATATGTATCTCATGAAACGGTAACCGTTCAACAGTGCGTGCAGCTATTCACTTGCGACTTCTCATTTCTGTGACTTAGAGCAAGAAGATACTGTTTTGGCTTAGATAGTATTGTGTGTGGGTTACTCGTGGATCGTTACAAATGTAGAAGCGCAACTGCGTCGTGCTTTGGTGGTTCCAGTTTTGTGCATTACAGTGTCCCAAGGCAACTGCCGGGATGAATTAGGTATGAGGTCCGCCCAGGGTTGCCCGCACTCCTGTTGAATTAAACTGTGAGAAGCATCTGCTTCTAAACTACGTTTTGTAGGGTCTACGTAGCTGTTCTTTCTCACAGTTATTTTGCACCATATTCAACTGCTCCTTGAGGTATAGAGATTGCATGAGCGCCCTGATCTGTCATCCTTTTCCTGCAGACACACCCTTCACAATGCAAGTTTGTGGCTCCTTCTAGCACAAGGTGGGGCAGAGTTCTGCACCCCTTGGTAATAAGTTTGCCCCTGTTTACATGCTTTAGCCAGTGGGTGTCCACACTTGTGATATAAGCAGAGGTTTTGAAAGAGCTTGTGCTTTTCGGTTTGCTGCCACAGCTCACCCGTCCTGAGAGCGTGCCTGAGCGAGCTTATTGGAAATAAGACGTCTATGGTGACATTTCTCAGCTGACCACCAGACCTAGGCAGACCCTGTGAGTGAAGTCAGTAGACAACAAAGAACCCAACTGTACACAATCTAAAGGTCCACCCTTCTGCCTCATTAGCTAAATAACTGTACTTTAAGCTGCTGAGCTAAGGGATGTTTGTTATGCGGCTTTATGGTGGTACTAGATAACTGATCTTTTCTTCAGCATGCCCTTGTTTGATTGGCAATACACTGAAATCACCCCCCTAGAACAGAGTATGTGCATCTTATTTTTTGCCCTGTATGTGGGCATGCGGTCAGTCCATCTTTTGGTTAAATTAATAAATTTGTTATTATGAGTTAGTATAACATCCTCCGTCCCTCATATATTAACATAATATGTTAATAATTATAACAATTATGTTACTACAAGAGGGGCAGAGTTCCATCATTTCACACCATTATGAGGTTAACAGCTGTGTCACTGAGATGAAAAGTGGGTTTAGAGGTTATCGCTTTTGAGGCATGCTGGTACTACTGCATCCTGATGTCCTATGGAGGAGATCAACTAATAAAGGGGGAAAATCTTCAAGATATCTTCAAATATCCTTAAGAACACCAGGAAATTGGCTGCATAATCAAAGCCGATAGAGAACCTGCAATTATGGAACTTACATTCTTGCCCGAAAGATAAAGCAATAAAATGGACATCGGCTGTCGAATCCCATGGCAGTGTGGCCTGCCTTGCTCTGCAGCAAAGGAGCCCTGTGTTCAAATCCTAGCATGATCATTAATTGGTTTGGAGAAGGTGGATAAGATTCTTAAATCCTCTAAACATCAGCTTTCTCATAAAAAAAAAATGAGGCTATTAATATTGCTTCCATAAGAGTGTTGCTTTGAGAATTGAATCAAACGGCATATTCAGAATGCCTAGCAGAGCACCTGGCAGATATTTAACTGTTCAATAAATTGTAGTTATTATTATTAAGATGGCTCGCTGCTCCTATGAACCTGAAAATTCAGGAGCAGCAGTTTATTTGGAACAAAATTAGTGTAGAATTCTGATGAGCTGTGGAGAAAAATAATGAATCACAGTATTTGTGACATAGAGAGTTGCCGCTCCTTGAAAATGGGGCAGATTTTTTAAAAAAAATGTCATCCTAAGAGACCCAGGCCCAAGGGGTTAGAAGAAGCACGGCAAGGATTGAGGTGTCTCATTGGAAACCAGATGTGGACACATCTGGAGAAAAGAGATCATCCAGAGCAATGCTCAGGTAGGTTATTAATCATACAAATTAGAACAGACCCTGCAGGCAAAGTTACTGATGCTCCCAAATCATTAATGATTTTTGGAATCCCACGAAGACTTTAGGAACTGTGGAATCACCAACTTTGGTATATGTTAAATAATCACAATGATAAAAATAATTATCCATTAGGGGAAATGCAGAAAATGTAGACAAGTGAAAACAAGAAGAAAAAAAACCTAGAGATGTCTTTTTTCAGAGCATCAACATTATGGTGTATTGTCTCCCAATCTTTATTCTTCTTGACATTTAAAGGAGAGCCACAAACTAAATTGGAAATTATTTCACAGAAACAGGATACTTTTTTTCCCCCCCTGAAAACAAAACAGGTGTTATTTCATTGTCTCTGACAGAGAAAGCTGAACAATGAATATCAGACTCCAAAAAAAGCATTTCAGTAAAATATCAGAGTTACCGTTTGCGCCCTTAAAATTGCTGTAATAGACCTCGGCATTTTTGAATCTTTGTTCTACTAAAAGGTGAGAGGAAAATGTGCACAGGTGTCTGACATAAGCAAGATGGTATTAAACGACCCTATATTAGTGGGTTGGAAATATGCTGATGAAATAGAACTAACACAATACCTTGACTAAAAAAGAAAAGTACTTACTCGGGTCTCTCTGTTGGAAACAAAGCACAACTCTGAAATTTGCTTCCGTTTTGAGTTTATGGGCACTCCAACTAATCTCTTTTCTTCCTTAGGGTGTTTGAAAATGATCCCAGAACGCTTCCCATCAGCATAATCCATGGATCGTAGTGGTAGAAGTTTATTCGATTCCCTGATAGCCGTTCTAATTAGGCACATGAGGCTGTACTGGTTGCCTCAAAGTTCTGTCCAGATCCCTGATAGGTTATGGATCCAAAAGGAGGTGGAATGCAGTACAGACTGGCCCGAGCTGGGAAGGCTGTTGGAAAGCTAACGGGGCAATTGCTCTTTTAGGATTTGAGACTAACCCAGTGGATATTGGATGGAAATAGATGTCCTGAGCTACAGTGACTCGCTGGGACCTTATAAAAACAGCATCTTGCCCTGGAGTGATGTAACTTGTGTCATGCCATATACTCCTAGGTCTCCAGCTTGATGGACATCCACCCAGCGTCTCAATTAGCCAGCCCTGCATGTGCATACGTGCTTCTGTGGCTGAGTGCACAGCCCAGAACACTGAGGACCAAACAAACCTTCCAGAACATACGGGAAATTGCTAGTGAACCACTTGTGTGACCGAAGATTTAAGCCGTATGAAGGCAGGAGATGCCTATTCGTCATCCGCACCCCTGCATCCTGCAGACGCAACGCAACAACTGAAGAGAACTTTTCAGTGCATGTGCTGAAGACGTGAATTTCTCTTCTCGTTCTCTGTAGGGTTAATTTCCACAGATACAGCAGAATGTAACAGAACAATGAATCAGTGCCTGGCAGAGCCATAAGTCTTAACGAAGAGGCCTGACTGGTCATCTGCCAGATGACAGAGGAATCCCTCTGCCAATCATTGCCTTAACTCGGATTTACAAACGGGTATTAAAAGTACTGAAGGGAGGTTCCAAATCACCAGCTTTAAAAGGGAATATCCAGAGCCCTAATAATCCTATTTTTTTCTAGCCAATACCTTGTTTTTACCATATATTAACTGAGTATCTACTTGAGTCCTTCTGTGTCTTTTCTATCAACACACCATGGTTTTGGCACTTCTTAACCTGTGTCCAGTCAATAAATTTGTTTTTTATTGGGGTATAGTTGCTTTACAATGTTCTGTTAGTTTCTGTTGTACAACAAAGTGAATCAGCTATATATGTACACATATCCCCTTCCTTTTGGACCTCCCTCCCACCCCCCCATCCCACCCATCTAGGTCACCACAGAGCACCGAGCTGAGCTCCCTGTGCTATACAGCAGGTTCCCACTAGCTATGTATTTTACACATGGTAGTGTATTTATGTCAAACCTAATCTCCCTATTTGTCCCACCCTCCCCTTCCCCTGCTGTGTTCACATGTCCATTCTCTACATCTGCGTCTCTATTCCTGTCATGCAAATAAGCTCATCTGTACCATTTTTCTAGTTCCACATATGAGTTAATGTACGATATTTGTTTTTCTCTTTTTTTTTCAAAAAAATTTTTTAATTGGGGTATAGTTGTTTTACAATGTTGTGTTAGTTTCTACTGTACAGTGAAGTGGAGTTCCCCGTGCTACACAGCAGGTTCTTTTTTTTTTTTTTTTTTTAATTTATTTATTTTTGGCTGTGTTGGGTCTTCGTTTCTGTGCGAGGGCTTTCTCTAGTTGCGGCAAGCGGGGGCCACTCTTCATTGCGGTACGTGGGCCTCTCACTATCACGGCCTGTCTTGTTGCGGAGCACAGGCTCCAGACGCGCAGGCTCAGTAGTTGTGGCTCACGGGCCTAGTGGCTCCGCGGCATGTGGGATCTTCCCAGACCAGGGCTCGAACCCGTGTCCCCTGCATTGGCAGGCAGATTCTCAACCACTGCGCCACCAGGGAAGCCCCACACAGCAGGTTCTTATTCGTTATCTATTTTATACATATTCGTGTATACCTGTCAATCCCAATCTCCCATTTCATCCCACCACCACCCCTCACCCCCCGTTTTCCCCCTTGGTGTCCATACATTTGTTCTCTACACCTGTGTCTCTATTTATGCCTTGCAAACTGGTTCATCTGTACCATTTTTCTAGATTCCACATATATGTGTTAATATACGATATTTGTTTTTCTCTTTCTGACTTACTTCACCCTGTATGACAGACTCTAGATCCACCCACGTCTCTACAAATGACCCAATTTCATTCCTTTCTATGGCTGAGTAATATTCCATTGTGTATATGTGCCACATCTTCTTTAAACATTCATCTGTCAGTGGACGTTTAGGTTGCTTCCGTGACCTGTCTATTGTAAATAGTGCTGCAATGAACATTGGGGTGCATGTGTCTTTTTGAATTATGGTTTTCTCAGGGTATATGCCCAGTAGTGGGATTGCTGGGTCGTATGGTAGTTCTATTTTTAGTTTTTTAAGGAACCTCCATACTGTTCTCCATAGTGGCTATATCAATTTATGTTCTCACCAACAGTGCAAGAGGGTTCCCTTTTCTCCATACCCTCTCCAGCATTTATTGTTTGTAGATTTTTTTGATGATGCCCATTCGAACCGGTGTGAAGTGATACCTCATTGTAGTTTTGATTTGCATTTCTCTAATAATTAGTGATGTTGAGCAGCTTTTCAGGTGCCTACTGGCCATCTGTATGTCTTCTTTGGAGAAATGTCTATTTAGGTCTTCTGCCCATTTTTTGATTGGGTTGTTTGCTTTTCTGATATTGAGCTGCTATCTAGCCCGTCCCCCCTTCCCTCTCCCCACTGGGAACCACTACTTTGTTCTCTAGATCTGTGAGTCTACTTCTTTTAGAGAAAAGACACTATGTTGCTGTTGAAATATTTGAAAGTCACATGGTGGAGGGAATGAACTCACCCTTTTGGATTACAGAGGCCAGATGTAGATCTCATGGGTGAAAGTCACCAGGAAGCAGAAGTAAGAAAAACATGAAAATATATTAAATATAGGAACTGTATTAATAAATATAATGCTATTTGAGAAAGAGCATGGATTAACATGGTTACAATTTATATTCGGTTCTCCAAAAATATTGGAGTAATTTTCATAATTGTATTTCTCGTGGTGTCTACCACTTAAGAAACGTTCAGTAAGTACTCTTATCATTATTCTTGAAATTATTACTCTTATTTTATTATTAATTCACAGTTTTCCCAGATATTAATCAAGTCTTGGCAGACACAGATTATATATCACTTATTCACTTCATTATCACCAGTAGTAAGCATATTCCTGATACAGAAGAAATTCATTAATATTTGTCAAGTAATAAATAAAAAGGAAATAATGAAAGCAATGTAACCATTATCGCATGATGGTTAGAGAAAGATAAAAAGACATTGGAAGCCATGTAGGGAGAGCAGGATATAATTATATTAGGAACCACTGTGAACCAATCACTAATATTGAACAATACATTTAGTCCTCATGAACCTTTCTGTAGATCACTGGAGGTGTGCTGCCAGCTTACACTGAGACTCTGGCAAAGATGTCAACGAGGTCCCTCAAGAGGGCCCCAGGTGCTTCTATTTAGATTAGTCCTGGACTGTAGGAAACAGACAAAAGACTTAGGAGAACAGAGTCTTAGCGCGACCTATGTGTGTCGTGTTAATCTAACAGTATGATGGAAATCTTTCTGCTTTTAATCAAATTACTTGTCACATAGAAAGAGTTTCCTTAAGTAACTGGATGCCCGAGAGCAATGACTTTTTGATCAACATTTTGGGTATGGGTAAACTAGTCTACAGACTATATTGGGTATGGGTAAGCTAGTCTGTAGACTTTACTGGGTATGGGTAAGCTAGTCTATGGACTTAATTGGGTATGGGTAAGCTAGTCTATGGACTTCACAGGATATGAGTAAGCCAGTTCATAGACTACATTGGGTATGGGTAAGCTAGTCTGTGGAGTTCACAGGATATGAGTAAGCTGGTTCATAGACTCCATTGGGTGTTGGTAAGCTAGTCTATGGACTTAATTGGATATAGGTAAGCTAGTTCTCAGCCTCCACTGGGTGAGGGTAAGCTAGTCTATATCCTCCATTGGGTATAGGTAAGCTAGTCTATGGACTTAATTGGGTATGGGTAAGCTAGTTCAGACTCCACTGGGTGAGGGTAAGCTAGTCTATATCCTCCATTGGATATAGGTAAGCTAGTCTATGGACTTAATTGGGTATGGGTAAGCTAGTTCAGACTCCACTGGGTGAAGGTAAGCTAGTCTATATCCTCCACTGGGTATAGGTAAGCTAGTCTATGGACTTAATTGGGTATGGGTAAGCTAGTCCATAGACTTTACTGGGTATGAGTAAGGTAGTTTATATTCTCCATTGGGTATGGGTAAGCTAGGCTATGAACTTCACTGGATATGAGTAAGCTAGTCTGCATTCTCCACTGGGTATGGGTAAGCTAGGCTATGGACTTCACTGGATATGAGTAAGCTGGTTTGTAGACTACATTGGGCATGGGTGAGCTAGTCTATGGAGTTAACTGGGTATGGGTAAGCTAGTTCATAAACTCCACTAGGTATGGGTAAACTAGTCCATAGACTTCACTGGATATGCATAAGCTAATAATCTGTAGACTCCATTGGGTATGGGTAAGCTAGCCTATGGACTTCTTTCATGAAAATGGATTTATCTATGTGGGGAAAAATGCACAAATGAACATGAGCAAGTGTCAGGATGAGTCAACATTCTTGGGGACAAGCACCTGAAGAAAAGGGTCAGCACTGCTGTCCACTGAGCAAGGGCATGAATCTGTCCACCAAGCTTTCTCGTACTCATCGGGCACAAAAAATGCGAAACAGAATAACCTTATAACCGGTGCTTACTCATGTTTAAGTACTCAGAACCACTAGCAACTTCCCAACTCTCCTTCTAGTTGCAAATAAGCATAATAACAACGATAACAATAATAATATTAAGTCATTATAAGAAGCCCTTTGGCAGATGGATTCTCGGATAAATTTTTCTCAAAAATGAGTGACTGGTTAGAGAATGATTCTTAGAACACATGATGATTGATAGTGTTGGGGATTTAGGAAGACCTAAAGAAATTTGGCCAATCAAATTAGGTGGTTCCAAATAAGCATACTGTTAATTCGAAGGTTTTAATAGAGGACAAAATTCATTTTTGTTTAATTGGTTACCTCTTTGACATAGGTATTCTACTAACTTAGTGTTTGTAATATATAGAACATTTTGATTAATGTATTTATAATATTGATGATTACAGCTAGACAAGTAATGAATTCAGACATTTAAAAGTCAGACATTTAAAACTTTTTTATTTTTCAATAATGAAAAATAATAATAGATTAGAATTAGTCTTTCATTATAACATGTCAGTGTTGCTTCTTAGCTCATAGAGTTTTTTTCTTTTTTTTCCTCCTCTTGGTTTTTTGGTGGCTAATTGATTTCTCTGACAAACTGACTAAAGAATATTAGACTCAATAAATGTGAAGAAACTGTATTTAGATCATGTTGGTCTCAAGAAAAGTCATGAAAGTCTGATTATGTATTTCCTATCTTCACAAATCCTTCTTAGTTAATTAAGTATGTTCCTTGGCAAAAGCTTGTTGAAATGAGAGGTTATTTACACCTCTGTTTTAGACGTGTCGTCAATGGCATTTTAGGCTCCCTGGTTTGTGTGTTTTGAGACGTGCTAATTGTGTAGGAAACCAGGCCTGCTCAGTCTGTAACAGTAGGCAGAGATCATTCAGATACGAGTGGGTTTGTAATGGAGTTTAATGAGTGCTTTATTTTATGTAGTACTACGTACTCAACTCTCTGCTAAACAGAAATTATTATCCCATGTATCTATTGCAGAAGGATGGAAGTTGTTTAAAAGACAGTATACCTATTATATGTTTGAATTAGGAGTCTTTTATGGCATTACAATATCCCAGGGAGGGAGAGGGTCCAAATTACTAGACTCATTTCATGGTGTCACTGAGTCCTGACAGATCAGTTTAATATTTGAACGTCATTACTGTGACTATTTCTCATGCAATTTCAGGCTCCTGGTGTGTAACACAGGGACACAGTCAGGATTTGGACTTGCAAAGACAGCTAAGAAAAAACATTAAGGTTTAGGAATAGAAGAAATTACAGTGGTTAGTCAGCTAGTATGGAATATTCTAGAACGCTCTCCATTTTTAAGGTGACCAAATCCTAAAGATGGAGTGAAACATACTCCAAGTGATGTGGACAGCCTTAGATAATTGTTTCAGAGCTCACATTTGTATATTTATCCAATACGTATAAAGAAGTTAGAGACACATTTCATTTCTATTTCCAGTCACCTTTTCCCCAAGTTGTTTCCTGGGAAGAGTACAGGTTGTCACAGCAACGTGGAAATCCACTGGAGAAGGACTGACCCTACCTATTAGGAACCTTAGCCCTAAAATAAGCAATATTCCCTTTTCTCTGTTTTCCTTTGGAACACAAAATCTACAGCTATTTAGAACCATATATAGGGAATTCCCTGGCAGTCCAGTGGTTAGGGCTCTGCGCTTTCACTACAGGGGGCACGGGTTTGATCCTTGGTTGAAGAACTAAGATCCTGCAAGCCATAGGGCACAGCCAAAAAAAAAAGAACCATAAATGCTTTCTTAAATAAAAATTCACAAAAGGCATTCATTTTGTACAAATTGATCATAATCATCACCATAAAGTAAGTAAATCTCACGATCCTTTTTATCTGCAATATTTTCTACTTCCAAGAATATGTTTCTTAATCATGTTCTTTGGTCTTGTAATAACAAGTCAGAAAAAAAAAGGCACTCAATAAGGATTTGACTTAAGACACTCTTGATTAATTCTTTTAAAATAATAATAAGGTAGAAATTTCAAATACATTTGATTTCATCTTACTTGTATCTTTTTCTTTCATTTTTAATGGCAGTTATTGTTTTCTTTCTAATTTTACATGCAAAACATGTTCACTGCAGACAACTGGAAATACATAAAAGCATAAAGTAGAAGATAACAATTACCCATAATGCCCACCCCCCAGAGATAACCACCATTAACATTTTGGTGCATTTCCTCTCAGCGTCAACATATTTTTTGTGTGTGTGTGTAATTGAAGTATAATTGACCCAACACTGTGTTATTTCCAGGTGTGCAACATAGTGATTCAATGTTCCTATACATTACAAAATGCACCACATGTAATTAAGTCTAGTTACCATGGGTCACCATACAAAGATATTACATTATAATGGACTATTTCCCATGCTATACATTTCATCCCTGTGACTTGTTTATTTTATAAGTGGAAGTTTGTACCTCTTGATCTCACTCACCTATTTCCCTCACCCCCTTCCCCAACCCTGGCAACCGTTTGTTTGTTCTCTTTACCTATATGCCTGTTTCTGTTTTATGTTTGTTCATTTGTTTTGATTTTTTTAGATTCCACATTTAAGTGAAATCATACAATATTTGTCTTTCTCTGTCTGACGTATTTCATTTAGTGTAGTACCCTGTAGGTTCATCCAAGTTGTCGCAAGTGGCAAATTTTCATCTTTTTATGGCTAATATTCCATTTTATATACATATATAATGAAATATTACTAATATTTATATATCACATCTTCTGTATCCATTTATCTGTTGATGGACACTTAGGTTGTTTTCATATCTCAACTATTGTAAATAACACTGCAGTGAACATAGGGGTGCATATATCTTTTCAAATTAGTGTTTTGTTTTCTTCAGAAAAATACCCAGAATTGTAATTGGTGGATCGTATGGTAGTTCTATTTCTATTTTCTTGAGGGACCGCTATACTGTTTTCCATAGTGGCTGCACCAATTTACATTCCCACCAACAGTGTAGGAGGGTTCCCTTTTCTCCACATCCTTCCACCTTTTGTGATTTGTGGTCTTTTTGATGATAGCCATTCTGACAGATGTGAGGTGATATCGTTGTGGTTTTGATTTGCATTTCCCTGATGATTAGTGATGTTGAGCATCTTTTCACAGGCTTGCTGTCCTTCTGTATGTCTTCTTTGGAAAAATGTCTATTCAGATCCTCTACCCATTTTAAAATTGGATTGTTTGTTTTTTTGAGGTTTAGTTGTATGGGTATTTTTTTTTTTTTTTGGTATCTTTTGGATATTAACCCCTTCTTGGATATATCGTTTGCAAATAACTTCTTCCGTTTAGTAGGCGGCCTTTTTGTTTTGTTGATAGTTTCCTTATTGTGCAAAAAAAAATCTTTTTAGTTTGATGTAGTCCCACTTGTTTATTTTTGCTTTCATTTCCTTTGCCTGAGGAGACATAGAAAAAAATATTGCTGAGACTGAGGTCAAAGATCTTACTGCCTGTGTTTTCTTCTAGAAGTTTGGTGGTTTCAGGTCTTACACTTAAGACTTTAATCCATTTCGAGAATTTATTTTTGTGTACAGTGTGAGAACATTGTCCAGTTTGATTCTTTTATGTGTAGCTGTCCAGTTTTCCCAACACTATTGAAGAGATTGTCTTTTCTCCATTGTATATTCTTGCCTCCTTTATCATAGACTAATTGATCGTGTAAGTTTGGGTTCATTTCTGGGCTCTCTGTTCTGTTCCATTAATCTGTGTATGTGTTTTTGTGCCAGTATCATATTGTTTTGATTACTGTAGCTTTGTAGCATAGTTTGAAATCAGGGCATGTGATGCCTCCAGCTATGTTCACCTTTCTCAAGATTGTTTTGACTATTTGGGGATCTTTTATGTGTCCTTATAAATTTTAGAATTATTTGTTCTACATCTATGACAAGTGCCATTGGCATTTTGATAGGGATTGCACTGAATCTGTAGATTGCCTTTGGTACAATGGTCATTTTAACAATACTGATTCTTCCAATTCATGAGCATGGTATACCTTTCCATTTGTTTGTGTCCTCTTCAGTTTCTTTCATCAATATCTTTAAATTGAAACAGGATTGGGTCTAGAAAAGGAGATTGAGGTGTGAAAACCATAACTGGTCTCACAAAAATATGACATTACAGGTAAGGTGAGGATGAGTTAAATTTGGAGAAGTGATTTCTGCTGGATTTCATTTTGCCTGGAATTTTTTGTTCTTAATCACATAGTTTGTGATGTGAAACTTTAGATGTTCTTGCACATATAAGAATTTAAGATCCCAAATACAGAATAATTATTATTCTGTATTGAAAGATCCCCATTTTGGCACTCTTACTATAGAGCCGTATTTGTTAGGTCATGAATATGTAATAATGCAGGTGATAAGAATATTTTTATTGGAACGATGAGATAAATGATGAAAATTTTCCTCCCTGGTGCTTACATTTGTTTATCTCAATAAATGTGTGGAGCTCTTGGGCTTTGTTATTAATATGGCTGTGTAGAAGGAAAACCCTCTTGCTTTTAGCAAACTTAGGGGAAAATTCCAGTGCAAGAACTTCTCTGTGAATAACCAGATAGCTATTCATCAGGCCCACCCCACACCTGAGTCACTAGTTACTGTTATGAGAGCTTATGTCTGAACTTCCTTTTCCAGATATTCCTGGAGTCAGTGAGATTTGAAAAAAATGAAAGAAACTCCTGAGAGGGACCCAGTGTTAAGGAGAAGATTCTACAGAGGCTTTTTTTTTGTCTGTTAATCTTTGTGCCGTCCCCTTTCCAGGTGGAAACAATACTCTCTGTAGTGATGAGTTACATAATGAGGCCAACTTAGTTTTCATAAATTTGGGATCTTGTTAAAAAGAAACTCATTAAATGGGTGAACTCAGACTACTTTTCTCAGTTTATGGTCCCTGAAAGTGCTGAATTAGTGAAATAATACTCTGTACACAGTGGAAACACTAATACATATCATAGGTTTATATTGTATTATATAAATATATATAGTGTCATGGGTATATGATTATATATGTATACATCATATATAAGATCTACATAGTATATACACATACATCATATGTATATTACACTTATGTATATATTATATTTGTATGTTTATATGACATGATTATATATACATATATATGTGTGTGTGTGTATGCTAACATATATATATAATTCTAACTACCCCCAAATTTTAAAGTTCCTTTGGTCTAATATTTGTTACACATATTTCAGTTCAGTGGACTTATTTTTCCTTTTATCTTTCTTGTGCTCTCTCTCTCTTTCCAGCAATTTATGTTAAGATTTGATAGTCTCAGAGTCCTAAAATACCATGATACTTAAATCCAACCATTTTAAAAGATTCAAAGAGAGCTTGTAGAACTTATTTTTAAAATATAATATTGAGGAACAATGATGGACTTTGTCATTTGATAGCAAGCTTTAAGTTAAATCAGGCCCTTGTTTCATTGTAATGGAAATATGTTTACAGATTAATTTCACTCTTTGGACTTGTAGATGAAAGTCTGAAGCTTCCCCGTCATGTTCTGCCTGGTTGCCTAATATACTATATGTCTTAACCTGATGGTGTGAAAAGTTCACAGCCCACCCTTCTAAACTGCCAGCCATATGTATTCATAGCAGTTCACATAAAAAATATATATATATGCGTGTGTGTGTGTGTTCCTTAGAAAGAGAGTGTCAGTGGGTTGTTTTGGTTTTGTCTTTTTTTAAACATAGGCAGTTCATCTTCAGGTATGGAACAAAAGTTTTTATTCCGTGGTAGCTTTGTATGTGAAGGAATGTGAAGTATGCATTATCTTAGTACAAGGCATCCAGAGCCTTCGAAGACATTGTACTGTGAAAAGTCTCAAAGACACTCAGGGTAGATCTGTGAAATATGCCGCTCTTTTGTCTTCTACGTAATTATAACATCCTGTACTCTGTTTTGAGAACAAAAGATTCTTCTAAAGCAGAATTGTTTATCTGAAAGATTTCTAGAGAGAAGCAAAAAATGGAAAAAAATCCTCTAACTCATATATACTACGTTTAGCTAATTTGTACTGTGGTGTAGGGCATATAGGTGCCAGTCTACACTTTATAATATTTATGCCCAGTATGAAAAAATGAGTTTACTCAGATTAAAATTATAACTGTAAAAAAATATATATATATAACTGTGCATTTGAGCAATTGAAACCATCCTTTTTTAAACTTTTCCTTCCCCAAGTGTTAATAAAAGTTTAGGAGAATTTTTAGAATGTAGATTTCCCCCCCCCCCCCCGTTGTTATCGTTATCATCTTTGATAGCAGTGGTATTTCAAACTATTTTGATATTTTTACTATACACATGTGGGATATGAAGGAAAAAATATCTCAATGCTATTTTGTCTATTTTTTTCCTGAAAAATACAACAGGTTGCTCATGAAGGGGAGTTTAGTTGTAATAACATTTTACTGTGACACATTACTGCATGATGATTGCATGAGGTGTGCATTTCTGTCACAGTAAGGGAACGTGTGTCCTTGCTGTGCCCTCCATTTAACTTCAATCTCATGATGACATGTTTTGAACAAACACCTACTTAATTTCTGGCACTTATCTCCCCCTGCCCTCAACTGACAGCCCCTGCCTGGCCGCCAGAATTATTAATACATCCAGTGATGGCCAGAGGGAGTTATTAAGTGAAACTCGAAGATGGTTAAAATGGCTCAGAGTAAAGCAACATTTCCCCATCACCTTAAAAATATTTATTAAAGTAAATAAATCATGTCACAGAGCCAGATGCTTTCCTTTTTTATCACAGCAACCCAGGTTGTTTTTATTGCGTTCAGCGTAGACACAAGAATCAATCCTTGGGGGGAAGACTTACGTTGACTTATTACTCAGCTCATTAAAGAGAGAGGAAGTGAGGTGCACAGTTACCTAAAAACATGTGCCTGAAATGCTCCTGGATCCTGAGAGCTGCTTGGGTATTTCTTCCCATGCTGATGGGAAGAAACGGCCAAACGAGATGACACACGTGGGCGAGCTGGCAGCAAACACCCATCGTGCACACATAGTCTTTGGAGCATGTGATGTAACGGATGGGCACAGAGGTATCAGATGCTGATTGTGTCAGAGCACAGACTAGGAGCATCTTCTGTTAGCACATTCGCACAAGGTGGTGATGTAAGGCCGCTGCATTCAACGTGATGCTTATATTCACATCAAACAAATGGCTTCTGGCAACTTCACTCGTATACATTCAGTGTCACATTTGTGTTCGCATCTGCTGTATGTAGGGTTCAGCCTTGCAGCTCCAGAAGGCTGAGGAGACTTGGGCTCTGGGGTCCTTACCCCTTGATCTCACTCTTCCCTTTTCTCCCTGGGGCATGCCATTTCCCCCCTCCATCAGCAAGTCCAGCATCCTCTGATTCAGTCTCCCGTGTGTCTGAGACCTTCCCTGGCACATGTAGCTCTGTCACCACGCTCTCACCGTTGCCGCTTCCCCTGGAAATGCTGCTCTACTTGAAAACCAGTATTTGCAGCTGTGCATTCGTGAGAGCTCCCCTGGCTGTCTGCCTGAGATTGTGCTCACATGTTAATGCCCCCTTGGGCACCGAAGTTACCGAAATACCCTGAGCTCGTCTTTAAGCGGATGATCCTAAAGAAAGACCCTCATCCTCACTGCAGTTCAGAGGGTGAGAATTCAGCGTTTAGGGCTGATGCCGGATGTTTCCATAAAGGACAGCTGTTTAGTCCTACACAGATAATTGTCGATAAATAAAGGGCTTGGTAGCCCTTTGAAACATATATGGGCCGAAAACAATTTTATTTAAAAGAATTCTTTTAAGCTGAAAACGACCTAAATACAGGGTGTCCCGAATGAACACACACACACACACACACACACACACACTTTATTAATGTGACATAAATGTGAATTGTTAAACTAAACAATTAATAATGATTTAGCAATTATGAACAGAAAATAACCTGTAAAGTCACAGGGGACCAAAACGTGTGCCCATGAGTAGCTTGTGCACCTTGAGCATCAGGAAAGCGTACACTGAGGTGCCGGTGTGCCCTGCAGGGAGCTGACTGACGCATTCCTCAGGTCATTTGCAGAATGCTTTCTCGCACATGATTCTGCTGAGAAGTCACGCGATAGCCTGGCGAGGAGGCGGAATCTCTGCCCAGCGTTTAGGGGGCTTGGCCAGGACCCCAGAGACAGCCCACGTGAGGACCAGGACTTGGGCAGGGCTTCCTTGTTTCCTCCAGAACTCTTGCCCCTTCCCCATCAGCAAGCCTTGTGAGGCTGTGATTCGGTGTCTGGCCCTGTGTGCGTGTCACTCCAGCTCTGGACGTAATCTTTACATACCTGTTCGGTGCTGCTGGCATACCTCAGCGTGGACACGTTATGAAAACGATGTGAAAGCATCGCACCCCTGGCAGGCTGTGCAGTAAGCTGGGGACATTCAGAAAAACTCAGATTCCAGAGCTCCACCGCCAGGGGTCATGCAGTCAGATCACTGAGCAGAATCACACGTCCAAGTGGGGGAAGAGGACCAGGGTCGTAGTCCGGAGGTGACTGGGGTTTCACTCGTCCTCTTGTCCCAATGACCTCCTCCACCCATACTGTCTGTTACCTCTTGGCGAATCCGTCTCTGTGATCAGTACGTTGGCTGAAAGGATGGGGAGGCTATTCCAGGTTTCCAGTCGTTTTGTGCATTAGAATATTGTTAGGCAGCCCTCTCCTGGGAAAGACCGGGGAATATCCCCAACGACAGAGGTAGCAAGATATGTTACATGACCCTGGGCTTTGAGTTCAGAGCCGATTTCCAATCCTGGCTGTGTGTCCTGCAAGGAAATTCACTTCCCACTTTTCTCATCTACAAATTACGTCTTACTTCAGTGTGTTTATGTGAAGATGAAATGCACAGAAAATGTGAAATGTGATTCACAGTACCTGTTCAGTAAGTATTAGTGCTTCACAGATCTCCATCAGAGACCAGGAGAAGTTAGCTGATACTCTCTGCTTTTTTTTTTTTTTTTTTTGGGCAAGAAAAAATGAAATACAGCATACAATTTATTTCTTAAGCAGAAGAAAAGGAAGATCCAAGTTTGGATCTGTTTTATGCACAGATTGTTTTTAAAAGTATTTAAATATGCCCAGTTGGAGTCTGAGTCTCTGTAATGTCCTAACACTTTTCAATATTTCATAATCAGTGCTGATTATTAGTTGCTCAGTTAAAGGATTGGGAATGATAGTCAGAAAGCAGATGTACTATTCAGGGTACCCTCTACTCTTGACCTACTCTTAAAAGCATATTTGTGTCAAAAACCTTACCCCTGACTCTGCATTCAAAGGACTGTCCTGTAAGGTATGTGGGGTATACTTACACACACATATACATACACACATATCAAAAGTTCATGGTTATTGGTTTATTCACAGATTTTTACTCATGTAGACCTTTGAGTAAACAGTTTGAATCCAAATTGAAGGCACTCTTGTAAACTTCTTAGAACTGACATTAATGAAGCTTCCTGGTAATTACTATTTTGCAGTCTTTTGCTTTTAGCTTCTATAGTTCTGGTTGACAAATATGCTTTTCTCTTCCTTTGTTTTATACATATGTCTGATTTCTGTGCCTCAGTAAGAATGCTAACAGAGTTTATTTTTTCCCTTCTGTGAAGAATTTAGGAAATATAGAAAATAAAAGATAAGCTACTGCATGGAATCAAATTCATAAAAAGCCCTGCCCTAGTATTTCTCCAAGTAGCCTCGGCTGCAGCTTTTGGCAGAGGGCTAAGCTTCTCTGATGATTCAATGATACCAGCCACCCTCGGTTTCTCCCTGCCAGTTGTAGGATGGTTTACTTTTCAAGTAGGTCATGAAATGCACCATTTATAGAGCACTTGGCTCCGCTGCAATATGCAAAGAAGAACATGTTACAACACAGAGAAGTCTTTCTTAAGGGGTTTCATAGTTAAAGCATCACACTGCAGTGATTCTTTCTCAAAAATCTGCCTTGCAGAATTCATGGTTTACACTAAAGGACAGTCTCAAGGAGCAGCCCTCCAAAGGTTGCCAGATCTGGGGGGGACTCCTGCTGTCCTGTCACATTGTATCTGATAGTAGAACTAAATTCAGAACTGGCTATTTGCTATTCCACGTCTCAGTTAAACAGAATCAATTATCAGCACCACGTGCGCCATGAACAGGTTTCAACATGCACTAACCAATTATTCGTCCATGAGGTACTGCACGGGTGATTTTATACTGTACTAGCGTATAGCAGATGTCCTAGGCATGATTTGGAGTAAGAGCCTCCCCAAGGGTGTCTCGACCTGGGCACCGTTGCCATTTGGGGCTGGATAATAACGTGTTCCCGTGGGGCTGGATAACGCGCTCCCGTGGGGCTGTGCTGGGTACCGCAAGATGCGGAGCGGCGTCCCTGGGCTCTCCCTTTTCCATGTCAGTAACCTACCCTCCTTGCCTGCTTCGTGACAACCAAAAATGTCTCCAGACATTGCCAGTGGTCCACCAGGGAACAGAATTTCCCTCGTGATTCAGTGTAATTCTCAATTCACTGATTTTTAAAAAAATTTTTTTTTAATTTATTTATTTATTTATTTTTGGCTGCGTTGGGTCTTTGTTGCTGCGTGTGGGCTTTCTCTAGTTGCGGCGAGCGGGGGCTACTCTTGGTTGCGGTGCGCGGGCTTCTCATTGCAGTGGCTCCTCTTGTTGCAGAGCACGGGCTCTAGGTGCGCGGGCTTCAGTCATTGTGGCTCGTGGGCTCTAGAGCGCAAGCTCAGTAGTTGTGGCTCACGGGCTTAGTTGCTCCGCGGCATGTGGGATCGTCCCGGACCAGGGCTCGAACCCGTGTTCCCTGTATTGGCAGGTGGATTCCCAACCACTGTGCCACCAGGGAAGTCCCTCAATTTGCTGATTTTTAAGTTAACGTGTTAAGGCTTTCCAGGTGGTTCCAACTGCAGCTGAGTTTGCGAATCAGTGGTCCACAAGCCAGGAGCATTGGCGTTACACCAGAGCTTGTTGGACCTCCCCACAAAATCAGAATCAGAATCAAATAATAGTTCTCAGAAAAAAACAAAAAACCACAGGATATAGAGATGGCTATGTGTGGGTGGGCCGAAGCACGGGGAGTTGATAATAAAGCGGGCGTGTTAGCACAGAGACACGCAGGCAGGTGTCACCGTGGGTGCAGTGTGACTCGAGCTTGGAGTACAGCCGTGGCCGAGGATGTGTTGTTCAGAAGGTAGACGGACGTGCTGTCAGCGGGTGAGGTCTTACTGCTCACTCACAGGGGCTGAAAGTTACATCCGCCTGGGGGCCCGGGGTCGGAAGGACAGGGCAGCCCGTTAGGATGGAGGCAGCTGGACAGCTGGGTGACTTGGTGTGATGATGGCAGCTTCTCCTGAAGGTCAGCGTCCAGGGGGGAATACGGAAAACGTCTCCAACCAGAAGCTCACAAGATAGACAACAGAAGGCTGCTTGCTGGGACACATACAGCACAGGAGAGTCTGGTTGCCAAAAATTTGAAATAAGAAATTGAAAGGAATTACTATTTGAATGTATATATATGAATCTATATACGTAGATACATATATATATACATACACATATGTATCGGTATATGAATAAAACCCTTGTCTATGAATATGCATATGTGTATATGCGTATGTGTATATGTGCATCTATTTACATGCATATATGCACACATATACCTCTCTTTATACATACTTACATGCATGTCATACCAGGTGTTTTTACATGTGCAACCACTGAATTTTCACAAAAATCCTGTGGAACACTCCCCATATAGAGCTGAGGCAACAGAGACTCTGAGAACTCAATTTATAAGCTAGTAAGTGACAGAGCTGGAAATCAACTCCAGCGTTGTTTTAAAAAATGTATTAAGTTAATTTACCTGTATGCATCCACTCCTTGATTAGACCAGGAATGGATTCCAAACCATGGACGGTCACATGCTATTAGTTAATGCACAAAAGAGAAGTGTAGGTTAAAAAAAAGCAGAAAAAGAAAATACTCGTCTCCCGTACTTATACCAAATGACAGTGCTTCCCTCTGGAGAAGTTGCGGATTGTCCAGAACTGCATCTGTGATGAGAATTGGTCTCTGATCCTGCAGGCAATGCTGAAAGTTAGGTATGACGCTTTCTCAGTTTTCCCATGAGGGGACTGAGGCCTGGGGAGGTTAAGTTGCCCCCGGTCACGCAGCTAGACAGTGGCCAAGCGCCCTCCCTTGCTGCTACGTGGAAGGTCTGTGTCCTGCCCTCTTCGTCAGTCTGCAGTCTGAAACCTGTGCACCTTTTCCTCCAGAGAACACACCTGTTCCCATCCTCTGCTGGCCTCGCCCCACCTCCCAGTTCATTCCCATCTCCATCCCCACCTCCGGCTCTGCACATGGATTCAGACATGTGCTTCTCTGTGGGCTTCCCTTTCCCCTTTTGTCACCCTAACTGACGTTGCAAGGAGACAATTGGCCAGCGACCCTGCACTCATCCGTCCTCTGCGAAGGGCTGGCGGATCTAGAGCCTCGGCTGTAATGAGAGTGAGATGCCTGGGTGCGGCATCCTCTTTTACGCCCCGCAGTACGGCTCTGCTCAGAGCAGTTACTGCCAGAAGGAAGATGCAGCACCTGTGGCAGGCTGGAGCCCTCACACTCTTCAGGATGTTATCAAGTAGACCATTCATCCGCCGGGAGCCCCAAACCTCTCTGTGCCCCCCTCTGCTTGACGGACGCGTAAAGGATCTCTGACTTTCCACCGGCTGCTTTTCTCTTTCCTTTTTCTTTGTATCAGACTGATATTGGGCGGGCTTGTTGAGTGGTCTGTAATTCTGTTAGCGATCCTTTTGTGCTTCTAGATGAAACATCCGCACCCAGCAGCAGCCCCTGAATTGAGATATCGCAGCTGATCAGAATAGAAGGATCCCTAGGGGCCTGAAAATGGAGCACATTTTCCTAAGCTTGGTCCTGCAGCAGATATGTTGCCCTCCACTCGCCTGCTGCAAGCCCATTTGAGGGTTGTCGTTGGGAGGGTTTCTGCTGCAGGTGTGAGGAGCAGCACGGAATATCTTTTCACTGCCCCAGTTGGTACCTATTGCTGTGACACGGCTCAGTTATTAAATAGTAAAAAAAAAAAAACCAGTGGAGAAAGAATGAAGATGAGATTGGTGAGAAACTCTAGGGGTATTCTTCCATTCCGTGACTCTCTTTGCACTCTTGCTAAATAAAATGGGAGTCACAAGGGCGTTATTTTTGTTTTCAGTAATCCCCGGTTCCCAGGTGAGTTGAATCGTAAATGACAGTAGCAGCGCTGGCCAAACAACGTGTCTTCAGGGCTGTCGTGATGGTTTCTGCTCTTGTCTTGGTCCTTTTGGGATTCTGTAATGGAACACCATAGACCGAGTGGCTTATAAACAAAAGAAATTCATGTCTTACTGTTCCGGAGGCTAGAAAACCAAGTCCCTGGCAGATGTGGTGTCTGGTGAGAGCCTGTTTCCCAGTTCATAGACGACCGTCGACTCTCTGGATCCTTATATGGTGGGAGGGGCAAGGGAGCTCTCTGGGGCCTCTCTTATTTGGGTACTCAACCCATTCTGAGGGCTCTACCCTCATAACCTAATCACCTTCCGAACGTTACACCTCCCAATATACCACGCTGTTGGGGAAAAGCTTTCAACATATGAATTTGGGGGAGTCACAAAATTTCATTCTATAGCAGTCCTTAAGGCTGGGTTGGCATCTTGGTGCCATCTTGAAGGAGAATATGATGCATTGGAAGTCAAAGACAGACAGGAAATGAAATAGGAAGTCTGCCCCTACTGTCCTTGTGGGCACCGAGCGAGAGGGGGAAGACAGGCAGTGATCAGAAAACAGGACCCTTGCCCTCTCCTTCAGGTTGGAGCTACATAAACACCGAGATGGTATGAAAATGTCCCGGGATGTTGCAGCCGTCTCTCTGGTCTCTGCCGGGGACATGACCAGGCTCTCAGAGGAAGTCAGTTCTTGGATTGGCTGATGTTCTCACATGGTTTGAGAAGGATGGGGAGATACTGTCTGAGCCTGTGTCTTGATAAGTTGGGGGCGCGGCGTGTGGCCCACCTGAGCCTTTGTGTGACAGGTAGGGGATCTGAAATTGTACGTACACTTTAATGAGGAGGTACAGAGGAGCTGAGAAGACCAGCGGGTCAACAGAGGCTGGAGAGAGGAAGGGAAGGTGGTCATGTACAGACTTGGGAACCAGGGACATATACCTGGTACCAAGGGCTCCTGGGCACGTCCAGGGACGTGGGACATATACGTGGTCCCGTGGGGACCAGGGACATATACCTGGTACCAAAGGCTCCTGGGCACGTCCTCCCTGAAGGATAGACCGGACAGATGTCACTGAGTTCAGGAACCAGACCACACAGGCCCTTCCGCAGCAGAAAATGAAGATTCAGGGCATCCATATGCGTGGACCCAAGGCTCCCTCTCCCCAGCTCCATGAGGTCATGGTACTTCGCCTACACACATGGACATCATCTTGCAGAGAAACATTGGGCTGTGGAGATAGGAAAGATGGAGACCAGGAGACCAAGACATTCAGGAGACGAAACAGAAGAAACTGTCATACTCTGAGTTGATGGGTTGAAAGTTTATGATCACCTCCCAGTCTTCACGAGGTGAGAGAGATTTGGTTTACTTTTCAACAAGTAAAGAAGATGTGTTCTTTGCACATCTGAATATAGCATGAGTACCTTCTCAGGTGGAGAAGAAGAGCAAAATGGGATGCAGGTTCCTAACCTCAGCCTCTGAGATTATGCAAATATGCAAAATAGGAACCAATAAGTAACTTTTTCATTAAAGCCCGCAAAGGAACGTTGGCATTCAGGTCATGTTTCTGTGAGAGGGTGAAGAGAATTCAAAGTTCGGTCATATTCTGCAGTTCCAGGGGAAGAAGGGTGACCTTCAAGATGCCGACAGGCATGATTCTTTCTGGGCTGAGAAGTGAGTTGTAAGGCTCCCGTTAGCTCTGTCTGTCAGCTCTCTGCAGACGTCGCAGGTCCCATGCCGTCTTTATGATAGAAACACTGCAGTGCTGAGGATCAGAGTGAACACTGAGGGTTGCATTATTAAAACCATATTTTTGCTGAAGACTTTTACCAAAATGAAATGTCTTGCTCCTATTGGTCTTAGGAGAGATCTGGCTAGTTTCAAACATCACGAACAGAGCTATGAAAACAGTCATTTATGTATATATATATCAGTGGAGCTTGCACACAGATTTCTTTCCTGGGGTGACCTTTAAAAATGCATACCTTGGATTCAAAAATCATCTTTTGCAAGACGTCTCCAAGTATCTAGCTTAAACATATGATGCTTTGGGAACTGCTTTGCATTTCCCTAATGGTTTGATTGCTAAGGGAATCTGTGCCATCCTCCACATCGTAGTTACAACAAAAGCCCTTTGTTTTCTCAAATCCACGCTGGGTAAATATTCCATTTTAACTACATCCCATTTAGAGGGAGAGTCAGAAAGGCCGAGTGCAATTTTAGTTTTAATAATTTTAGATGAGCACAGGACATGCAAATGCCTTAATATTATCATTCATTCATCAAAACCTAATTCGTTGGAGGAACTCGGGGTCAAGTTCACAAACTCAATTTACAAGACTGCTCAGCGGCACGTGGAGAGCATTTTCACTAAGTTAGGAACTTGTAAATTGGAAACTTGGAAATTTTGGAAGAATGAGTAAGGCAATCGCTCTTAATGGAACATGGCTTTATGTGGAAAATGAGATTGTTTCAACCATATGCACCCATGAGCTTATACAAGCTGAACGTAGCTCAAAAAACTCTATAAATACCACACAGCAGAACAATCTAGCTATGTAATATTTGGGGATTCTTTTGAAGAATTAGGTCCAAAAAGCATGTGGCAGGTATTTTTTGATGGGAAGGGAGTAAAGAGGGGCTCACTATAATTTTGAACATCAAAATTATATGTGGTCAGTCTGTATTGACACAACAAATTATTGATTTAAATTAACATACAAATTATTGCAATAAATGATTGAAGAAATAAATGGGGGAAAATCAAATCTCCTGTACAGAAAAATTCCAAGTAATTTATGTAGCTACTATGCCCTCATTCCAAAAATAACTCTCCACTCCTTAAATGTGCCTTCCTTCCAAGGAGGTCAGTGTGGAAAGGGGGATAAAAAGAATAACATCACAGTGGAAAAAGCTGACAACCATGACTTCAGCCAGGTGATCGAGGTCATTGTCTGGAATGGGGGGAACTTCCCCCTTTCCCCTCTCGCATTCTAGTCACTAGTTACAAAATTGTAATAAACTTGACACAGTAATAAAATTGACACACGACAGGTTAACAGGAGGAAAAGAAACACATTTTGATTTGTGCACACGGAGGTCTTGTAGGCATGGGACCTAAGAAGCGGCCAAAGCAGGCAGCTTTTATACTTTTTAGACAAAGAAGGATAAATGTGTGAAGCATTCATAGGACAAAGACATATAGGCTTTCGGTGCTCAACCGGTGAAGAATCTAAACAGAGTTCGGGCTTGGGGTGATCAGTTAAAAAAGTCACGAGGTTTGTTTCTACAGGCGTCTCAGCCTCGAGTTCCCTGTCCCTGGATAAGGGTGTCCTTTTACCTCCAGGTGCAGGGAGGATACCTTTCACATGAGATGTATTTTCTGCTTCAGGGAGACAGAGAGGAGGGTCAGCGGTCCCTCCTGCATGCGCCATTTCATAAGTAACTTTAATTCAAAATACTTGTTATGCCAGGGAGACATAGTTTGGGGTGACCTGCCCTGGACCCCAACATCATCATCAATAGTGATATCCTGTACCTTTGATATGATGTGATGAAAACGGCACTTCACCTCTCTGTTCTTCCTCTCCCAAACCTGTAATCTCTAACCTTGTCTAATCTCGAGAAAAAAACAGACAAACCCAAATTACCAGACATTCTCCAAAACACCTGCTCAGTACTTGTCAAAACTGTCAAGATGTGAAAAACAAGAAGAGATGGAGAAACGGTCACAGCTAAGGAGACATGACAACTAAGTCTCACGTGTTGTCTTGGATGGGGCATTAGGGTAAAAAGCAAGGGAAACCTGAATAAAGCATGGACCTTAGTTAAGAATAACTTATCTACATTGGTTATTAATTGTGATGACTATCACAGTGGAGATGTTAATTACACGGGAAATTGAACGTGGGGTGCATGGGAACTTTCTGTACTACCTTTGCAATGTTTCTATAAATCTAAAACTATTCTAAAATTAAAAAGTGTGTTATAAAGATAATAAACGTAAAAAGTTATATGTTGTCAAAAAATGATAACAAATAAAGGTTTTCTGCAAAGAGCTGCTCAATTTGATGCCCTCCATTGCATGATGCTATTCCTGTTTTGTTTTTGGTTTTTTTTCCTCATAGTAGATCACAAACATCCTGCACCATCTTGCATGGCTGCAGGAGCTTTTAATTATGTAACTGGTGTCCCGTAACTGTTGTCGTGGGCAGTTCATGTCTCCTCCAGCATGTGGGGTACTACTTCAGTGTGTTACGTATAAACGCCCTTCTGCACTTGAGTTTCCTCAGCATTGGACAAATACCTCTGCTTTTGTACTCTGTCTTCTGCCTTAACTCACACCCTGTGTGCCTAAACCTCCCTCCCACAGTTTTGTAACAATTGAGAGACACAGTAACGTTCATCTTATTCCCACGGTGCTTTGCCTAGTGGGTAATGGCAGGTGCTCTGAAAATATTTGTTCAGTGAACGTGCACCATGAATTTGAGGATCTTAAAACCATTACAAAAAAGAATGGCGGTTCCAAACCCTCAGATTTTACTTCTTTCATCTTTATTTTGCCAGGTTATACTTTTGGAGCTCTTCTAGGGCGATGGGTAACTGTAACCTCATTTTTTTTTTTTTTTTTTACAATAAGGATTTTTAAAAAAATTTGTTAGACTATAGTTGATTGACAATGTTGTTAGTTTCAGGTGTACAGCAAAGTAAATCTGTTATACATATACATATATCCACTCTTTTTAAGATTCTTTTCCCATATACGTCATTACAGAGTAATGAATAGAGTTCCCTGTGCTCTACAGTAGGTCCTTATTAGTTATCTATTTTATATATAGTAGTGTGTATATGTCAATCCCAATCTCCCAATTTATCCCTCCCCACCTTTACCCCCTGGTAACCATAAGTTTGTTTTCTTCATCTGTAGCTCTGTCTCTGTTTTGTAGATAAGTTCATCTGTACACTTTTTTTTTGATTCCGCATATGTGATATCATATGATATTTGTCTTTTTCTGTCTGACTTACGTCACTCAGTATGAAAATCACTAGGTCCATCCATGTTGCTGCAAATGGCATTATTTCATTCTTTTTTATGACTGAGTAATATTCCATTGTATATATATACCACATCTTCTTTATCCATTCCTCTGTTGATGGACATTTAGGTTCCTTCCATGTCCTGGCTATTGTAAGTAGTGCCACAGTGAACATTGGGGTGCATGTATCTTTTCGAATTATGGTTTTCTCTGGATATATGCCTGGGAATGGGATTGCTGGATCATATGGTAGCTGTACTTTCAGTTTTTTAAGGAGCCTCCATACTGAAGGTTTAACCTGGCAAAATATTTTTTCTTTCATCTTTATTTTGCCAGGTTATACTTGTGGAGCTCTTTTAGGGAGATTGGTAACTGTGAACGCATTATTAAAGATTTCCAAGAAGGACAGTTCTACAAGATTCTGCAGGACTCCATTTCAGAATATTAAGTCTAAAATGTATCCAAAGAAACCTCTCCTCCTCTCTAGCATATTTTTGAGGGTTTTGATTCATGTTGCCATAGATGCAGCAGAAGGAGATGGTAACTAGGAAACCAGAAGGCCTGTTCTTGGTACACCTGAGCCGGCACCTGGGAGTCTCACAGAAGTAGCTGGGGGTCACCTTGAGAGAGGCTAATTTCTAGCAACTGGGCTGGTGGGAAAGTAAACTATGACAATCCTGGCATTAAAAATAAAGTTCTCTTTGTTGTGATCGGCAGTTGCTGTCTGTAGCACATTTATTTAGATGTCTTTGAAGGGGAGCAAAACGTGCCACCCCACAATGTCTCTTTGGCATGTGGATTATTTGGAGCTGAAAACAGTCAAGGCAAAAGACTCAGGAAGAAACTTTGACCTTCCCCTAACTGCCTAAAGATTGTAGACAGAGGACCTGTTCAGGAAGAGAGCCATCACCTTAGATAACTATACTGTGAACGAGGTGTGTAGACTTAAACTTTGTGCTAACTAGAACACCCTGTCTTGTGGCCTATCCAACATGCATTGTACATCTGCTCTAACCATTAAAGAAAAGGATACATTGTCCAGAAGTCAAGAATGTCCATTCTGAAGACAGGGATAGATGCGTCCCTTCCTGGGAGGCCAGCGCTGATTCTACTTTGATGGTACACTCCCTTCCCGGGCGCCAAGGCCATACTGACTCGCTGTGTACGTGCTGATACGTCTTTTTGAAACCTTGCAGGAATGTGCCCCCGGAATGTTTGATGTTCTTTGTTCTGATGAGACATAAAAATACGCTGAACACCATGCTTCTTCAGAGCAGTTCCTCAGAGCTAACTGAGAGGCTGGCTCCTGGCCTATAGTTCTCAGTTTGGCTCAAAACAAAACAAAACGAGAAAACAAAAACAAGACAAAAAGCTGCTTTTCTTTTCCTATTATAGATTTATTGATGGTTTCCATTGAAAATGGCCATGAGGGTTTTCCATGTTTTTGCTACTGTAAACGATGCTGATTTAAACATTCTTGTTCTTGTCTTCTGGTGTGCCTGTGCAAACATTGACGTAAGACTTGTTCCTCTTAGGAGTGGGATTGCTGAGTCGCTGGTTTCTGGCTGTTCAGCTTTACAAGTTAGAGAGAAATTGCTCTTCTAAGTAGCTGTGCCGGTTTGCACCCAAAGTGACCCAGTGTCATATAAGAATTCCCATGGAAACGCACCTTCCTACCACCCAGAATTCTCAGTCTTCTTAATTTTATCCATCTTGTGGGTATGAATAGAATCCGTTTGCAGTCTTAATCTGTATTCTTGATTATTTTGGACACCTGTTGATACGTTAATGAGATAGTCTTGTTTCCTTACCTATGAAAACTCTGTTAAATGTTTTGCCCGCTTTTATACTGAATTGTACATCATTTTCTTTTTGATTTAAGGAGCTCTTTGTATGTTTTGGTTACTTACCTACATTATTGAGTTTGCAAACATCCTCTTTGGGTTTGCGGCTTTCCCCTCTCCCTCAGTTTCTTTATTCTGCCTTTAATGATCAGAAGTTCTTAATTTTCATGTGGTTGAATTTTTAAATTCTTTTATTTAGAGTTTATGTTTTTTGTGTCTTAAGAAAATATCTGTCCTATCCAGGAGAAGGTTACAGTATATTTTCATATAAAAGTTTCTTACAGGTTTCTCTTTTACTTTCACGTCCTTAATCTATCAGTAATGAATTATGCTTCCCTTAAAGATCTGGGTTTTTATTTTTTCTATTGATCACCAGTTATTCCATCACATTAATTGATGAGTCCATCTGTTAGTGGAGGATATGCAATGCTACCTGTGTATATTAGATTAAGTTTCCATACATCTACCAGTATGTTTCTGGTTGAATTTGTTCATTCTTTAAAAATTTTTATTTTATTTTATCTTTTGGCCATGCTGCGCAGCATGTGGGATCTTAGTTCCCCGACCCCTGCATTGGAAGCACAGAGTCTTAACCATTAGACCGCCAGGGAAGTCCTGAATTTGTTCATTTTTGAACCAACAATTTTAATTGACCGTAGAATGTATTTAATGTTTTCTTAATGTACTTTGCCATACATTTTGTGCATGTTTCTTTTAACTTTATTACTAGATACCATATATTTTATAAGAAACCATAATTAAAAAAACTTTTTTTCTGAGTTGTTTCTAATTCATTCAAATGCAGTACAGTTTTTTTTTGTTTTGTTTTGTTTTTTTTGTTTGTTTTTCCTTTTAAAATTTTATTTACTTATTTACGGCTGTGTTGGGTCTTCGTTTCTGTGTGAGGACTTTCTCTAGTTGCGGCAAGTGGGGGCCACTCTTCATTGCGGTGCGCGGGCCTCTCACTATCGCGGCCTCTCTTGTTGCGGAGCACAGGCTCCAGACGCGCAGGCTCAGTAATTGTGGCTCACGGGCCCAGTTGCTCGGCGGCATGTGGGATCTTCCCAGACCAGGGCTCGAACCCGTGTCCCCTGCATTAGCAGGCAGATTCTCAACCACTGCGCCACCAGGGAAGCCCCAGTACAGTTTTTATATTGACCTTGTGATAGGCCAACTTCTAAATTCTTATATTTGTTCGCTAATTGGTCTGTGGAATATTTTGGGTTTTCCACGGAGCAATTGTTTCATCCATCAACCTTGATATCTATTTTTCTATCCCATCTTTATCCTTTTGATTTATATATGCATTTAATTTTGTATTATATAGGATATGGTCTTCAGTGCAAAATAGAACAGGAATGGTTCCTGTCTTGCACTGGCTATGAACTGTAGGTTTGTAGTAGTTTATTAGGTAAAGATGTTTATTTCTCTTCCTATTTCACTAAGTATCTGTATCATGAATAAGTGCTGAATTAAATGTTTAATAAATTTGCTTTAAGGAGACTTTGACTTTTTTCCTTAAGAATATCACGTTTATAGCATCTTACCAATAATAAGACAGGTGTGTAATATTGTAAATTCACTCCAGTCCTTGTGAAGTGTAAAAATTAGCCTGTTAATAAGAAGATGCTGTCAGATGGATAGAAAAGCAAATTGGTAATGAATCCTTCTCAAGTGTGGTATGCCTCATACTTTATCAGGATGTATTATTGATAATTTGATATTGAATTATGAGACAGAATGCTTCCACATTACAGTTCATAATACTGGATTGGCTATTAGTGATAGGATTAAGATCATACCATGCTTAACAATTTATTTATGTAATATCTTGAATGACATTGATAAATATAACTTGGTAGAATCACAAAATCTCAAAAAAAGTCTTTAAAAATAAATTTGCTAAAATATAATGTCCGTGCAGTGTGTGTACAAATGTCCTGGCTTTGTCGAGAGGCACCTGTCCCATAAAGTTAGTGAGTGCCCCGAGATATTGTTCCAGAGGGACCCACTGGACGCTGCACAGACCCGTACAGTGTCTTTGAACTCAATCAGGTAGCTTTCTCCATGTGGAGCCGTGGGATAAATAAGCTTGACCTTCAAGGCTGGGGAGCCGACGTAGCCTCTGGTTGAGCCTGCTAGATGCTTTCTCGTTTAGCTTGGGGCCGCTGGTCTGTATTTATTCTTCAGCATTTCCAGTCCTGCCACAATCCTGCGGGATGCTCTGGCGGCTGCTGTGCCATGGACATAATCATCTCGGTGTGAGGAGCCTCTAAGGTGACCTCGCAAAAGGAACACGCACAAATTCAGGTCGGATGGGCAGGTACCACTTCCCAGCGTGTCCTCTGTTCCATAGTGATGTATCGCGTTTAAGGTGAAGGGTGCCTTTTGGTCTTCAGGGTGAGACTGTGATCTCCAGACAGATTTTGAGTGATTACATTCTGCAGTCCTCTGTCATAACAGTCAATTATGTATTTCTAAGAACTGAGTTGATGTCCTTGCCAATCCGTGTCATCTTGTTAAGAGGAATGGAAGTTTGGTCTTTAGGTGGGGGTAATACACCCAGGCCTCTCATGCCTTTTGCATCCTGAAAGATGTCGGCGCAGTGTGTATTTCCTGGTAAAGGTGCACGTGACCATTCCCTTGGGACAGAGAAATGTCCATTTATTTTGTGCAAAAAGCAGCTGAAATAGAGATTCCATTAACCCCCTTTTCCCCTTTGCCCACTCAAGGCTTTGTTTCATACTAATAAAATAATGTATTCAAGAAAAGAAGCTTTGAGTTGAAACGTTGTCCTATGGATTTCCTGAGGTTCTGAATTCAAAATCTTCTAAAGAACAGTGGTGGTACCCAGTCTTCAGCATTTTCCTTTAGATCTCTCTTTCATTACATTTATTTTAATAAACATCTTAATACTGTTCTACTGATTAACAGACCGAATTATGGATACTGTTACGCCGAAGCAGTCTGAGCAAACATAATGTTGACATTCTGATCATAATCATTTTTCTCTGAGAAACTATTGTAAGGTTTTAATGTCTTGGATTCTATTTTAGTTCCAATGTTGCCTTAACATTAAATTCAAGTACAGTCTTTACAACTCGCTCTAATATAATAAGATGCAGAACACAATGTACTTGAGGAATTAAAGCTTGAAGCAATAATTTAAAATATCAATGGTTAATTAAGCTTTGTAGGGTTTATTTATTTATTTATTCTCGCTCATATGTGGATTTTTTTTAAATTTTATTTATTTATTTATTTATTTATTTATACAGTAGGTCCTTGCTGGTTATCTCTTTTATTTATTTTATTTTATTTTTTTTATTTTTTCACACACACACACTGTATTTTATTTTTACAAGAGATAAATAGACTGACACCAAGCATTGTACATGGATGACCACAACAAAAGCAACAATGATTGCAATTACCAAACATGAAACACACTCATACTATGTCATAATATTGACATTCAGTCCAGTAATCCTCCACTGTAACAGCTCCTTTACTTTGCAGTGAAAATTGATTTGTATATTCTTTGCCTCTGAGTCCTTGTGGGATTTTTTTTTTTTTTTTAAATTTCAGACAGAAAGTCACAAAAATTATACTCATCCTCATCAGTTCACTCAGTCCCATGTAATTAATTGTTTTTTTTCATCTTGATCTTTTGTTAGCACTTTTATGAGTTCATCAGTTTTTCATCAGAGTTCTGAAAATGCTTATTCATTCAGTTCAGCAGTACAGTCAGTTACCAGAAACCTGTACTTGTCAGAGTCTTTTCCATGAATTTCTTGAAGATGAAACCCTTTTATAGGAACATGTTTGCAAAATCATCAGCGTACACCCAGAACTGTCTGTAAATGACAAAAGACTTAAAAATGACCACGGTAAAAGATTTGATGAAAGTTCATAATAATGCAGTTGACAAGAAAATTAGTTATTTCTGAGATATACATTTTAAAGTAATAACTAGGATTATGACTTATAACATTATACCAGAACATATAAGATTTTTAGAAATTTCATGTAATGTCTGAAATATTTATATTAACATATTTCCATACATATTTCCATACAAATACAAATATAAGATTTTTAGAAATTTCATGTAATGTCTGAAACATTTATATTAACATATTTCCATACAAATAACCCAATGAAAGTTTAGTATTAGTTGTTTTGTTTGTTTTTTTATACTGCAGGTTCTTATTAGGCATCAATTTTATGCACATCAGTGTATACATGTCAATCCCAATCGCCCAATTCAGCACACCACCATCCTATCTCTTTTAAATATAGCAGTGTGGACACGTCAATCCCAAACTCCCGATCTATCTGTCACCATCCCCCCGCCACCCTTCCCCCCTGGTAACCATAAGTTCATTCTCTAAGTCTGAGTGTGTTTCTGTTTTGTAACTAAGTTCAGAAAACCTCAGCTCTCAGTGAGAATGGATGTTTACCTCTCTTCATTCCTCATTTTCAAGGCCTTTCTTTTTTTTTTAATTAATTAATTTATTTATGGCTGTGTTGGGTCTTCGTTTCTGTGTGAGGGCTTCCTCTAGTTGCGGCAGTTGGGGGCCACTCTTCATCGCGGTGCGCAGGCCTCTCACTATCGCGGCCTCTCTTGTTGCGGAGCACAGGCTCCAGACGCACAGGCTCAGTAGTTGTGGCTCATGGGCCCAGTTGCTCCGTGGCATGTGGGATCCTCCCAGACCAGGGCTTGAACCTGTGCCCCCTGCATTGGCAGGCAGATTCTCAACCACTGCGCCTCCAGGGAAGCCCAAGGTCTTTCTTTATAAAATATTTGGGTTTCATAAATCTGTGTCCTGGAAATCCTAAACTGAAAATAATAGATGGAATCTATTCCTATAGATTATGGTACAAAAGTTTTCCAGAGTAATTTAAGGTTTGGGGCTAAAAAGTCACGTGTGGTAATTTCCCCCAAACACTTCCTAAGGAAAAACAACAGAAAAGACAGAAAACATCTTAGGTTTATGTCCTAAGAGCTTGAAACCTGAGGAAGTCTGATTTAATTTAATTAGCACCACCCCATCTACCTTGACCATGTTGCTGAACTTTGGGACTATTCATATGTGTATTTCCTATCAAAGGCCTGTTTCATCAGCACAGACTTTTTTCTAGTTCTGTGGGTTAACAAGTGTTGATAGAAATCCACATGAGAGATTACTCTCAGACTTGAGAGAGACTGAGAACGGGAGAGAGAGAGAGACAGAGTTTCCTCTTTTCCTCGTTTTTTGGCGAGTGTGCAGGGAGCTCAGGACCAAGTTTTTTTGTGTGTAACTGTAGATTCCTTAGCTTCACTTTTTAACTCTAAGTGTTCTCCTGTCTTATTTTAATCTCTTGGCTTTTGCCTTCTTAGTCAGTTCTTAGTGCTTTGGGATTTCCTTTACCCAGATCATTTATTATTGAGCATCTTCAGATATTTGTATTATAAAATATTAAAGAGTAAAATGAGATCACTTTACAGTTTTTTAAAACTTAATCTAACCTTCAAGCAGTCAAGCGTTCTAGACCAGCCATCAGCAAACGTTTTCTGTAAAGGATCAGATAGTGAATATTTTGACTTTGGGGGCCCTGCGGTCCCTGATGCAGCTACTCAGCTTGGCTGCTTCAGGGTACAGTTAACCACAGACAGCATGTAAAGGAACAGGCATGGCTGTATTCAATGAAACTTGAGGTACAGACACTGAAATTGGGATTTCATATAACTTTCACAGGCTGTGACATTTTCTTCTTTTTTTAGTTCCCCTCCCCCAAAGACTTAAAAATTCAAAACCCCTTCTTAGCTTGTGGGTTAGACAAAAACCGGGGGTGGATGTGAGCTGCCGTGGTGGGCAGACCCCGTTCTGGATCTCACCCAGTTACGAACCTAACTGGAAGTGGTGCTCCTCCATCCTGTACCAGCACCTCAAGCTCTGCAGTCATCTCGACAAATCAGAGGGATACGTCTGCGTTGTCCCATGTATTTACGTTGATAGGATGTTGTTGTTGTTTGTATGCGGTGGAGCGTGAGGGTTATTTATACTAGTACTCAAGAACAGGTTTGGGAAAGTTAGATCACTAACGAAATAACACAGGCAGACCCTCGTATTGAGTATGAACGGCCAACCTGGTCTTCGGGGACACCAAAGGGACAGCTTGGTGATTTAGTAGGATGATGACTTTTCTCATAAGAGTAACTAAGAAATCAGTTAGGTTTGCTTAATGCTACGTTCATTCTGCCTTTAGAAAAAAAAAAGTATAAGCTTTTGTCACGAATACATTGCTTTTGCATATTTTTCCGGAAATTTTTCAACAGTCTTGGGATTAAGTTGTTGAGTTCCACCAGACCCCAAATGATCAAGTTCCCTGCCTAACATTTAGTCTGCCATCACTCGAAATCTGCCTTCTTCTACTAGCACTGCAGTGAAATGCTTCTCAAATATCACCAAAGACTTCCTAATGACGAAAGTCAACTGTATCTTCTCCTTCTCATTATACATGATGGAGTAATACAGGTGGGCCCTTGATTGCCCTGAAAAGTTGAGGTCATGCATATTGTTACTCTAAGTCCTGATTGGAAAGGCTGGTATAACTATTTCACATAACTGCCTCTGACCATCAAATTCATTGCCTAAAGACTACACATGAGCCTCATCTATTGAACGGATGTGTACTGATTACCCATTGTGTGCTAGACATTGTGCCTGGCCCTACAGAAACAAATATTTCTCTTGTCCTCTCACACATAAATAATTAACATGGGAAATAGTCTCTTCATTTATTTGTATTTCATTTTTTAAAAAGTGTTTGGTAAGCTAGCGAATCCAGTTTTAGCACTATGCTCAAATGGTTTAAATCTCTAGCAGTCCAGATCTGCCATATACAGACGCCACAGTGAACACTTGGATTTAAATGCCAAGGTTTTTTGAAACTCTCCAAATTATATGTTCAACACTGCTTTAGGAAAATGCATTTCAAAGTTATATTTTAGCATAAATATCCAAATTGTGAAATATGTTAGCTGTACACACTTTCAATTAACTTACCACTTAAAGTGTGAGTAGGAGCTGAACTAAATGACAGCTGATTATTTCAGTATGTATTTTTCAATGTGACTGTAAGTCTGGCATTTAGACCCAGGTAACAGACAATTAAATACTAAAACATCATGACAACCGCATGCATTTAAACTTTAAAATTAACTCACAGAAAATAGCTTCAAATGATGATGGCGTCACCTGTAAATGACTGTAATCCAACTCCATAAATATTGATGAACTTGTAGACTTTGAAATTGCTACTGTTGAGTTTTACTACATGCGTTCCATGTGTGTTTTGGAAATGGAAATTCTTCTCTGGAACTTGGGAACGTTTCATTATGAGAGGGCCCAAAGCAGGCTGCATGCGATAATCTAGGTGATAAGAAAGAGCAGACTTGTCAACAGAGTTTGGTCTGTCTTTCAAGGATGCTTGAAAATCTGTCTCTTAACAGAGCCCACAGACGTAGCCCAAGACAGTTATTTCCTGTGAGGGCACACTCAAGGAATCGGAATGAACTTCTGGTTCTATGAAAATAGCCATCTCCTTATCATGAAATATCAGAACTGTTGCCCAGAGAGTCTATCCTGAGGGATGACTTAGCCACCGATTCCGTAGTCTGCAGAGCCTGCAACATGATCAGTATGGCACCTAAATCAGAACAAACAAGATGCTCTTTTCACAGGCAGCAAAGCTATGTAGACGGTAACTTTCCTCTCTGTTCACTTTTTCTGCACATGTTTTGAGGCTGTGAAGGGTTTTGTTTGGTTGGCTTGTGCACATGGGATGGAACATTTGATGGAGCCTGCGCTTCGTTTATAGGTTTATTCCAAAGCTGACAGCTGTCACTCAGGCATTGCTGAGAGGTATTTTTTTTGGCTCTAGTGGTGGGAAGGTGTCACTTGGGTAGTTCTACAGAAAGTAGACAATTGCTATGTATTGCTGTTCTTCTAGGAAAAACTACTCAGGGAGAAGGGAAGTGTCACAGAATGCTTTTTTTTTTTTTTTTTTTTTTAATTTGACACAAGGGCTTGGGAGTTTTTAATACTGCTCTTAGGTGGGCCTTCCATTTCATCCATTTGTGTATATAGATACGCTGTGAATTTATAGAGCCCTAAAAAAAAAGAGCTTCGGACTCACATCTCTTCCCTTTGAGCCTTACAAGTATTACGGATTTTGGACAGACTTGAGAATCAACTAAACGTTACAATCTAAGGTGGACGAAGCCAGCCCAGAGGATGTGCGTGGGTCAGCTGGTAGCCAGCACGGGGGTCTGGGCCCACTCAGCCACCCGACCTCGACTCGCAGAGGAAAGAGGCAACTCCATGGGCCTGGAAAGCACTTTACCTTTTGAAAGATGTAACAGAAGAAACTCAAGCCAGCTTAAGCCAAATGCTCACGGCTGGGAGAAGGAATCTTAGCTGACACGCTGTAGCAACACGCAGCAGCCGTGGCTCCGAGAATGTCCAGGTTGGGGAGGATGCCGTTGGATTATGGCAGTAAGCTCCCCTCACAGTTCTGGACGAAGCCTTGACAGATTCCTGGGATGGAAGATTGGCCAGACTGGCCCCCTCTGGTCTGCATGTGAGCTCCAGCTGCACTCTGGAACATCAGTGTGGAGTGTATCCGATGCCGGTGTGACTCAACTTGTGTACACACCATCCCCAAAGGTCACCCAGTGGACATCGTCTGACCACAGGAAGGATTAAAGTGGAAGCCCTGGGCTGTTGCTTTGCCCGTGACCCTCAGCCCATGCGTGTAAAATGTCCCAGTTGTTTGACCCCTCACTTGGGTGGCTTTGAGGTATGTTGTGCAGTCTCTGGGGAGGGAGATGGGTTGAGCCCCTTTCTCCACAGGGGTACCCACTTGTTAGCACTTTCTTTCCTGGCTTTTCCATCTTCCCTGTCTCACCTCTCCAAGTCGTCTTCCCCAGTAAACGGTGTGCATCCTAGCCTTGCCTCCTGATTCTGGGGGAGTCAAAACTAAATTCGTGTCGACGATCGGGGAGTAGGACCCTCTGCATTCTCTGACCCAGTGAACACATCCACCAAGTGCAATGATGCCATCCGGCAAGTTTCTTGTTGTCCATTAATCTGGTCATTCTACACGGTAAGCAGGATTATCGCCCTTCGGCCCTGAATTTTATGAGTTTTGATTCCAGCCTCTGCACTATGGCTACACACACACACACACACACACACACACACACACACACACACCACTGCTTTCCTTCATCAAGCAGGAGGTGTGTTACGTAACATCAGGCTCCATGTGTCTGTTGGTGAAAGAGTAGTCTGCAGACTTCTGGCTGCAATAGTCATTGTATCATGTCCTGATTCTGTGGACCAAGCAAAGGAGATCAATACTTTTCTATCCAGGTTGCAGAGATATGACTGTGGACCACAGTCCCTAAAAGTTGACTGTGCTTATTTATCTACTTCATCCAGAAAGCACTCAAATTCCTCTGTGATTCTGCCTCTCCGGAGGATGGAGGTGTTGCCAGGCTTGAGGGAAATGTTCACAACAGCTCCCGGCGTCTGTGAGTTGGGGAAAGAGGCCGCTCACTGCTCTGACCCTGGAGTGTGAGGGGTAGAAAGCCAGCGCTTGGGATTTCCCTTGGGTCTTCAGCCAAAGTTCTTGGTAAAGTGAGATTTAAAAATATAAAATGATTCAATTGCAACAATAATGGCAAACGACTTGGGTGCTGAAAGAATAAGGGAATATCTGCGTTTCAGACTCAGTTTCATGCAGAGCGTAGCAGGACACTATTCTGAATATGACATGACCCCAGAAGTGGATTGGGGAAAACCATTTTCTGGGTAGAGGTAATGAGGGAACACACTCTATGCCACAGTCAGGGCTATCAGGAAACCAGTGACAAACACAAATCGGGTCACTGTGCCACAAGTCTGAGTTTTAACATCATACTGAACTCTCCCTAATTAAAAAAAAAATTTACATTATTTTTTTTTTAAATAAATTTATTTATTTATTTATTTTGGGCTGTGTTGGGTCTTCATTGCTGCGCACAGGTTTTCTCTAGTTGTGGCGAGCAGGGGTTACTCTTCGTTGTGGTATGCGGGCTTCTCATTGCAGTGGCTTCTCTTGTTGCGAAGCATGCACTCTAGGCACATGGGCTTCAGTAGTTGTGGCGCATGGGCTCAGTAGTTGTGGCTCGCGGGTTCTGGAGCGCAGGCTCAGTAGTTGTGGTGCACGGGCTTAGTTGCTCTGTGGCATGTGGGATTCTCCCGGGGCAGGGCTCGAACCCATGTCCCCTGTGTCAGCAGGCGGATTCTTAACCACTGCGCCACCAGGGAAGCCCTACATTATATTTTAGTTGCCTCTTTGCTTGTAGTTGTAAGTTGCAAAGTCCATAGTACACTGGAGTCAGTCAATGGATAGATGGTTCTTGCATGAAGGAATACATGTGCGTGTGTGTGTGTGTGTGTGTGTGTGTGTTGGTAACTTTTTGCTAATCCCTGATTACTCCATTGCACATACACTTTCTTGGGACTACTTTGTGCTAGTGATATAACGCAAAAGAATTTACCCCATTTTCCTAACCACAGCCCAACAATAGCAAAAGCAACGAAGCACTAAAAATGGTGAACACGTACTTTTGTGTTTTATTTGAGAGGGGATACATAAGGAGGTCTTTTCACATAGAGATCTATACATCATAAATGCAATTTGGCAACTGATGGATTTATTTTGACAGCTCCAATACTTCCTCATCACCATGTTTTATTCCAACTTGTTCCTAAACAAATGCAGTAAGGAATCACACACTGTATATGCCCTCTTCAAGATTTGAAACAGAACTTTTACTAAATGAAGTGAAACTAACAACTGATGACTGTAAAGGCTTATGAGTGATAGTGATTTAAATGTGGATACCCAGTGCTGTTAGGGAAAGAAGTTTGATGACAGTACACCGAGAATTTTGTATGCTTAAACATTTGCATATTCCATCATTCTAACACGTGACTGGTAATGACAGTATTTCATTTATATTTGTCCTTCAATTTTTCATCAGAAATTTCCCATTCTCTAAACTATGCATGGATGCTTTAATTTGTATAGTTTGTTGGAAGAAAATAAAAATGCCTTTCTAGTAAACCTCTATGACAACTCTGATGATGCCGTCTGTTGCCTTTGGTGTTTGAAGCCAGCTAAAACAATGTCCAGGGTCTTCTAATAAACACACAATATCTGAATATGGCATATCTGACTTGAAATTCCCCTAAGTGATTTTAACTAACCCAGGGCACTTCATTAAAGTGACATTCTTATCTAGGGGCAGCCTCATGACACAGAATCCAAAACATAAAGTGATCAACTTTAGTGAATTTCATTACCTTTCAGGTCTATCCATTTAAAAAAAAAAATCTAACTTAAGACTGATCTTATCAATTATTCAGCGTTCTTTGGACACTGTGAGATTGCCTAATTCCCAGGGTCTCAAATATGATTGTAAAAATTGTTTGTTTCTTCTGGTAAGTCTTTGTTTCCATATCCCAAACCCTTCTTATAACCATCAATTTTATATAAAAGAAATGGTGACTTAAGTGATTTTTAAGATGAAGTATTGGATCTCTTTGACTACCTTTGATGACCAAGAATCCTAGGTTAATGCTTAATAACTTTTACTGCCAAGACATTCTTTTTAATCTCTAATCTAAGCTTCCCCTGTTGGCATTTAAATCCATTTATTCTTGCTCTGTGAAGGCTAAGCAGAGTTGGCCCGAATTCTCTCCATAATAACCCTTCATTTACTTGAAAATCACTGAGTCACTCTTCAGAGTAAATGTCCCCAACCTTCTTTGCCTTTCCTCGTTCCCATGTTTACTCTTCCTCATATGTGTTACTCTAGATGCAGTAATGCTCTAAAAGCAGGGTGCGCATGGGCTGTAAACTTCTCACTGTAGGGCCTCCCGTGCCTTCTCTGGAGACAGCCTCGCAGTAATCGTGCCCAACTTACGGGGGCACTGGCTCCAATGGCTGCAGTTGATTGATCCGAGGGCACAGCTAACTCAGGGTTGACCGTCATCTCAGTCATCAGACGGGACTTTGGGACTGATGTTCAGAGGCTGGACATTAGGAGGCTGCACTGTGTTTGCGGTCACGCTAACAAGTGCCCAGTCGTCTTCAGCTGAGGTCTCCGGAGTGGTGCTCCTTGTTCCTGGGCTTCTGGGTTGTTTTCTTAAACTCTTTCAGTTATTTATGGAGAAACCCAATACATTCCCATGGAGGGCTTCAGGTTGCAGAAATAGATGTCTGCTTCTTGAAGTCAAAAGAACCCCAAATACATGTTTCAGTGACACACCTCTCAGACAAAAACAACATTCTGCCCAGGTCCTCATGGAAGGATTAAGTGACCGCACAAAATACCTTGTACCACATGTCTCTCTGTTATTCGGGATTAAGGGCTGGGACACTCTACACATCACTTTTTGTTGTGTAAACATCAGAGATGGCGTAGATGACTATTTAAATTATTTGTGTGCAGACTGGTCTTCCATTTCCTATGAGTCTCTGAAGGAAAGGATTGGGGATTGTGCAGGTCTGATTTGCCATTGTCTTCACGGGGATGGGGCTGTGGATTCCCAGCACGTGTTTATTGAATGAAAACTTTAAGTAAAAGTGAATGAGCCCTGAAGGGATAAATTGGGAGATTGGGATTGATATATACACATTACTATATATAAAACAGATAACAAATAAGAACCTGTTGTATAGCACAGGGAACTCTACTCAGTACTCTGTAATGGCCTATATGGGAAAAGAATCTAAAAAAAAAAAAAGAATTTGAAGCAAATTGACTTGTGTGGAAGGAATATAAAGAAAACATTGGGTAGTTTGGCCAGAGCATAATTAGAACAGGATGTATTAACTACATTCTCTGGTTTTCAAAAGTTGGAATTGTTATAAAATTTTGATGTGCTATTTCAATTTTCAGTAGCAAATAAACGTGTGTATAGAGGATCTAAGTTAAAAAAAATAAAGTTGAGGTGGTGATACATGTAGTTTTTGCTTAATGAGCTATATCTCTCTTTCTTAATTTTGTGAGGTTTATGGTTTCTGTCATCTTCTTAAAATGTGTAACTTTGTGGATTCTTTTCTGGTTTTAAGTAAATGTGTACTTTTGTACTTCAAAAAAAAAAAAAGAAAAGTAAATGAGCCCCTTTCTAGAGCCATGCAGTGGGTCTTGTCCTTTATAGAGGAGAGAATTCCGGGCACTCTGCCTGAAACCGCAGAATCAGAGCAAGAAGTAACCTAGTGTGTGCAGCATGAACATATTGAGAGTGGAGGTATAACAGGTATTGGGAGCCTATAATAAGGAGTGACCTATGCTAGATTTATTCCATGCTCTATCACTCTAGTAACGAGAAGAAGAATACCAATATGACCAAAACATACAATCCATCTAGACACATCTGTATGGAGGGAGGAGAGGAAAAGGTTTGGTTAAGAATAATCAGGAGGGGGGTGGGGAGTGATCTTCTTATCCCCATCCTCATACTTGTGTCTCTCATCTTGCTTTATTATCTTTGTAGTGCTTAATCACAGTCTCACCGGATATAAGTTGTACTTAGTCATCCGGTTTACGTTCTGTCTCTCTGCATCTTGAAAGCCTTGGGGGTGGTGGTGGACTCTTGTCTGTTTTGTTGTATCCACGGAGCCAGAAGGGTGCACGACACGTAGTGGGACCCGACAGTACTTGCTGAATGTTTTATGTTGGATGAAAGACCAGTAGAAGGAGTGATGTTGCTGCCCTTGGGAGGTGCTCTGTCTACCCACAGACTTTTGCAAAGAGGGAGTGAGATTCTGTCATGGACCAAGTTGCTGAACTGGGAAATAGGCTTCTCTGTAATTTCTTGCAATCCTTCAGCAGCTTCAGCAAAACTAGTTTGTTCTCCCCAAGGAGAAAACTAAGGCAAAAAAATTCCGCAGTACCTTTGTCCTATCCACCAGTCCCCTTGGAAAAAACAACATCGGTTTACCTTCAGGGCGATTGCAAAGACCTAGAAAATTAGATGGATTCCTCTGGCATCCCAGAACATTTTTGCATCTGCTCTGGGGTATTTGATATTCCCTGAACAAGGAGTTTTGTTTGGGGAGGTTTAGATAGAGCTTTTCCTTGGCCACAGGAAATAACAACCGTAAATAAAAAAAGGTCTCCATGAGCTGACACCCGCATGCATATGTTGTAATTAAGTTGTAATCAGATCAGCCAGAAATAATGCGAAGGTATAATTATTGCTTTGAATGCAAGCCGGAAATAAATACAGAAAGAAGGCCAGCTCCTGGAGCTGGGGAGGGGGTCACCGCCTGGGTGGGGAATGATGCAAAGCTTCTGAAGTCTCGGAGTGAACCCTGCAGATGTCAGATGCACAGCGATGAGTGGGTGGTCCCATCAGTGGAGATGTGCAATGAAGCGATGCTGTTAGATTAACAGGGATACGGGTGTCTCCACCTTATTTAATTGGGGAAGGTCATCTCTTTTTTTCAAATAACTGATTCCTGTTGGGAACTTCTTCCGCAAAGGACAGTTAATTGTAGCATCTTTGTCCTGAAAGGGAATAATGTTTATGACTTGACTTTATCATACAAGGGTCATAATTCATAAGTTTTTGCTAATGAGGATATAGCTCAGACAGAAGCTAAAGTTAGCAGAGGATGACGTGGACGTGGGTGTATCCTATCAAGGGCAACAGATGTTGAAGAGAGAAAACTATTCAGTGTAACCACTTCTATTTGGGCCGAATGTGTTCACTGTAAAGAAAACAGAAAAGGGGTACATGAAACCAAAATCATTTAAAAACATAGAAAGATGATGAATGTCCACTGAACCTATTGTGGTGATCATTTCACATGTAAATTTCACATGAAATCAAACCATCATCCTGGACACCTTAAATGTACCCAGTGATGTATGTCAATTATCTCTCAATAAAACTGGAAAAATACTAAAAAAATTATTTCTGTATTTCAGACAGCTAAGGATGGAATAGGAAGACAAAAGAGTGAAGGGTAAAGGAAGAGTATGGGGGGGGACATAGCGATGGAACGAGCAGGTGAATGAAGATGGGGAGAGGAAAATAGGACTGGAGAGATGCAGGATGGCCAGCACTGAGATGCAAGAATGACGGACAGGCGGACACACAGCCACAGTCATCTGCACTAAGAGAGTGATGTCCTGCTGCAGGGCAGGCACAGTCACAGGCAGAGAAGGTCTGGGGAAGGAAACTGCAGGGACACAGAGGCATGAATGTGGCTGAACCCACTCGGGGTTAGTGGGTACTTGGGGGTGAGGAGGCACAGCGGCCTAGAGGTTAAGAGTCTCGGCCGTGAGGTCAAATAGGCATAAGTTTGAATCCGGGCTGGACCACTTTGGGTGACTTTGAGAGGGTTGCATCAGATGCTCTTAAGCTTTAGTCTTCTCATTATAAAAATGCTTTTTTTTTTTTAAACGTCTTTATTGGAGTATAATTGTTTTACAATGGTGTGTTAGTTTCTGCTTTATAACAAAGCGAATCAGCTATACATATACATATATCCCCATATCTCCTCCCTCTTGCGTCTCCCTCCCACCCTCCCTATCCCACCCCTCTAGGTGGTCACAAAGCACCGAGCTGATCTCCCTGTGCTATGCGGCTGCTTCCCACTAGCTATCTATTTGACATTGGGTAGTGTATATATGTCCATGCCACTCTCTCACTTCGCCCCAGCTTACCCTTCCCCCCGCCGTGTCCTCAAGTCCATTCTCTACGTCTGCGTCTTTTTTCTTTTTTTCCACACACACACACACACACACACTGTATTTTATTTTTACAAGAGGTAAATAGACTGACACCGAGCATTGTAAATGGATGACCACAACAAAAGCAACAATGATTGCAATTACCAAACACAAAACACACTCATACTATGTCATAATATTGACATTCAGTCGGGTAATCCTCCACTGTAACAGCTCCTTTACTTTGCAGTGAAAATTGATTTGTATATTCTTTGCCTCTGAGTCCTTGTGGGATTTTTTTTTTTTTAATTCAAACAGAAAGTCACAAAAATTATACTCATCCTCATCATACGTCTGCGTCTTTATTCCTGTCCTGCCCTGAGGTTCTTCAGAACCTTTTTTTTTTTTTTTTTTTTTTTTTTTTTTAGATTCCACATATGTGTGTTAGCATACGGTATTTGTTTTTCTCTTTCTCACTTATTTCACTCTGTATGACAGACTCTGGTTCCATCCACCTCACTACAAATAGCTCAATTTTGTTTCTTTTTATGGCTGAGTAATATTGCATTGCTACTGGACATATACCCTGAGAAAACCATAATTCAAAAAGAGGCACCTATCACAATGTTCACAGCAGCTGTATTTACAACAGGCAGGACATGGAAGCAACCTAAGTGTCCATCGATAGATGAATGGATAAAGAAGATGTGGCACATATAAAAATGCTTATTGAAAAGGCATATAGGGACTTCCCTGGTGGTCCAGTAGCTAAGACTCCACGCTCCCAATACAGGGGGTGTGGGTTCAATCCCTGGTCAGGGAACTAAGATCCCTCATGCCGTGCAGCCAAAAAGAAAAAATTTAAGAAAAGCCATGTATTTGTAAGATGTTGTGAATTAAATGAAATAATGAATATGAAGCCCTTAGTCACATGGCAGACACATCTTAACCCAGGAGATGGAACCTCAGATGCCTGCAGGTATGACGTGAGGTTGCAGACCCGAGGGGAGTTTTGGTGAAGCAGAAAGTGAAGGCTCCTTTGAGAGGGGAGCTGCTGTCAGCTTCAACCTTTGACCCCCATGCGAGAGACGTCCAGGTATTGCCAGATCTTCAGATGATTTTCTAAGAGAAACTACAGCACATTCTGACTATTTCAGTTTTAAATGTTTGCATCTGATTCAGTTTTTAAAAGCATTGTGCCGGGCACATAACATATGTAGGGGCCATCTATCTGACCACTGGCTGTATTATATACTGCCTCTGTATTCAAAAGCATATTCTCTTTTGGTCACTGTTATCCTGCCAGCCCACTATGATGATGAATATGTTGAATAATTATGACTATTTTGCCTTTTTTGGTATGCAAGTCACTGTCTTTGGTGCTACAGAAACCATGAGAGAGGAAATAGAACGTATATCATCGTAGAAACTTTCATCTAGAAAATAAGTTAATAGGCACAAATATGTACAATTAAATGCTCTACAAACTACAAATAGGTTTTAAATTGCTATGGTAGAAGGGAATTTCCTTTTAATTTTAAGCACAAAATTAAAGCATGGTAAGTGTCTTCTAAAGAGCTTCCCTTTCATGGTGGTCCCATCTGAAATGGATTTCTGCCTCTGGAGAGCTTGATACGTGTTATTATTTATCAATGTCATTATCGTCATCATTACATGTAATCAGACGGCTAACCTCATTGTGTACCTCAAGTCTAAGACTTGCTTTAAATATTTCACATTTCTTCAAGGTTAATGAACTTGACACCAGGTATGCAAATTAAATGTTGTCAGGCATTTGAATAAACGAACAAAGATATTATGGCCAAGGAAGCTTGTTGCAATGAGGGCACAAAAGAAAGATTCTAACTGTTCATCCATAGGGCAGTTGCTAAGTGACGTAAAAAATACAGTGCTGCTGTTAAAAAAAGTAAGTTAGCAACAGTTACCAATTCCGTAACATTTGTCACTCCACCTTCTTAAACACATGTTTTAAGGCATGCAATCCTGACACTCACCCTTTAAGGCCAGTGATAATTTGGGCTCATGTTACAAAAGAGAAAACTGAGATATATAAAAGTGAAGGAATTTACCCCAAGTTCCACAGGTAGGAAGTGGAGGAGTTGAATTTCAACCCAGCTAGTCAAGACTCAAGGTCAAGGTCTTACCACGCTCACAAACTGGTTTTCTAGAACTTTTCATCCTGGCATGTTACCGACTCTTAAGCACAGTAGTAAAAGTACACGGTGAAGAATGACTTGCATAGCACAGTTTCACTTATTTACACAGTACAGTAATAGCTCCTACATGTTTATGTGCATATTCTATGTCTGGAAGGGGACCCAGTAGACTCTTAGCTGCAGGCACTGTCTTCCACACCTCCTACCTTTCACTTTTGATTTTCATTTCCTTGTCTCCTGTTATGAGAATTTCTTTAGCATGGTTATTCAGTTCTCCACAGTACTTTTCCTGAGTCTACTTGTTTGTTTCTTCATTTAGGAACTCCTTATTTTAGGTTCAGGCAGTCTATGTCATTTCCTATTTATAACTTCTTATAAAATCGTATAACTCTTGTGAAAGTGTTCTCCTGTATCTCCCATTATTTCCACTTGAGTGGAACTATTGCCTCTGGATATGAGGCTCAGCCTTATTCCTGTGGGTGACGCAGTCCCCCTGAATGAATCACACATCCTTCTGGCCTGCTTACAAGAGGCCATCTCTCGGTCCCGGTACCTGGCAGCCTGTTGGTAACTCAGGTGGCCATGGACGGCCAGGAAGCCTTCCATTTTCTTCCTTTTTTTAATCAAGGTAGAGTTGATTTACAGTATTATAGTAGTTTCAGGTGTACAACTTATTGAGTCAAGATTTTTACAGATTATATTCCATTTATAGTTATAAAATATTGGCTATTTGCCCTGTGCTGTACAGTAAAGGCTTTCATTTTCTCATGGTCTCGCTCTGAGTGAGGTGCAAACTGGTAAACCTTCCCTGCTTGTGTGCTGAGAGCTATCTTCTCTGCGTCTTCGGACATAAAGTTCAGGGTCTGTTCATCCTCACAGCTGGCCTGAGTGGTTCTTCTGGGCTCCAGGACAGAATGGAGACTGTGTGGAAGGATCCTATAAGAGAAAAGAGTCCAATGCCTTTGCCCTGAGTTTCAAGGATGTCTTATCTTTCTTCTAATTCACGCGTTCCTGGCTTTGGCCTGGAAGTAGAGAGAATAATCCCTCAGCATCCCTCACTGTCTCCCCTGGAGACCTCAGGATAACCCATGATGTAGGACATTCTCTCCATACTTTGCCAACGTGCTCCACGGGCATGATACTACTAACCGAGCAGAGATAGGATAGGCAGCGGTCAAGCGTCCAGAATGCCAGGCACAACATTTTCAAGTGGCTGCCTTGTCTAAATAATATCCCACCAAATTAATCTCCCATGATTTGTGTATGGTGGCCATTTTGGCCACATGAACATCCTTCCCCAACACTTTTTGTTATGTTTTGGATGTGCTTTGGATGGCTGTGTACAAATAGGAGCACGGAATTTTATCCATTTGGAGCCGTATTTCCAAATCGGGTTCTCAGAGAGCTATACTGATTTATGGGGACATCTGGCAATGTTTAGTGCATGTAGCTGGTAATCTTACCCATTATAGCATACGATTCCTGGTAAGCCTCAACAAAAAAATTTTAAAAAAGAATTACAGCTGGGGCCCTTTTCATCTTCTACTCTGTAAAGTCCTCTGTTGTTCCTGATAAAGTTTGATGGATACTTGTAATAAAAAAAGTTTAAAGTGGGGAAAATGCATGAGCAGTTCTCTTCAGCCAAAGACTTCCCCCTCTGTCTCTTTCATCTGCCTCAAGATCTTCAAGGACTTTGCCTCCCATGGGCTTCCTCAGGGTTCACCTTTCCCTGGAGAGTTCCTTGGGGTACAGTTATTTATCCAACTGCAGAGCCAATAGGCGATGATTTCGCCAGGTAACTGACCCACTCTCCAGTACCATTCAGAAGTGTGAAATCGCTTCAAGCCTGGAGGCCTGGTTTTGAAGAAAGTGGCCCCATTTTAAATTTTAGCATAATTTTAGGATGAATTAGGAGAGCGATGTTTTGCTTTAAGAGGTTTGCATCAGCAGCTGAGTTTACAGCTAAACGGGATTAAATTACAACATTAAGAAATTGAATAAACGTTTGACACTGCATTTGAGTGCTGTATTCATAGATATGATCCTCCTTGACAGGGAAGAGGAGAACGTAATCAGGGGATCTAGGCGAACAGATGAAAATATGTTCCCTTTGGAAACATTTAACCCTCTTTGTTTCCAATTTACATCATATTTGTAGTTATTTTTGTTCCCAGGGCACTACATTTCAGTGAGGAGAAAGAATTTGATGCTAATGTGGGCCCCATGTCAATCTTTTTTTCTAAGATTCCTCGGTGACATGAAAAAGCACTCCTTCTCCCTATAAAACTGTCAATCCAATCTACGTAAGATTCGTCTATCTGAGACCCAAACTTCTGTAAGATTGTTTTCTTTGGTCTGTAGTATTTCTTCTTTCTGTTGCTACTCCTGAAATTTTGTATGCCATGTGTTTTCTCACAGTGGCAAAGCTTCTCACCCTAACGCATACCACAAAAACAAAATAGAGATGGATACTGGCAGAACTACAGGATCGTTGTAAAATGGTCACCTGTAATTTCATCAGCAAATAAGTATCCCTCTGTATTGCGATGGACAGCTTTTGCTTTGGTGCTCCGAGACATCCTCGACCTCTTTGTCTTAGTCCTCAGGGATTTCTCCGGGCCTGGAATACAAGTATTTGTGAACATGCCCTGTCCTGTTTCCCTACATAGTTATTAGGCTCACCCAAAACCTAACTAGAAAATGTAGCTTTGACTTTCACAGCCCCGGCTGGCTTCTTACCAGTAATTCTCATCTTTTAAGCCAATTCTCCCAATTGGCATAAAAATCATATTTATGATATTCTTTATCTTAAACCATGCCCCAGAGACCACTGTGGCATTGCTCCCAGCGTTAGTTGGATGATTGGTGCACCTCAGTTTGATGGGCATGCGTCCGTAGATTTTCAGAAACAGGCAGTCGTTTTATTCTCTGTTGTTCATATTCTAAAAGAAAGGGGAAGCAAACATTCTATCTGAAGTGCTATTTGTATTCTTGCTTTGACAGAACTCCCCAAATCCCAAGAGGCCGATTGAGTATATACCTTGGTGGAGCACAGAGGTTTCTTTCTCTTTTTTCAGAAATCGTGATAGGAAAGTGAGCCTCTCAGCCCAGCTGCTTTCCAAGAGGCAACTGGAGGTTTGGAGAGGCTTACATTGCAAGCGTCTGTTTCAGCTAGTCTGTCTTTACAGCAGGGTTTGCCAGCCTTGACGCTCTTCCCATGGGGGGCTGAAGAGTTCTTTGTTGGGCTGGGGAGGGGGCTGTCTTATGCATTATGATGTGTTGACTGGCATCCATGGCTTCTACCCACTGGAGGCTATTAGCACCTTAGCACCTGTTCCCACTGTGACAAGCCACAATGTCCTCAGGCCTTACCAAATGTCCCTTGGGTTGGGGTGGCGTGGAGTGAAATGGCCCCTGGCTGAGAACCACGCCTTCTGTATATGCTTCTTCAAGAATCTCAATAGCTGCCCATTGGGACTTACCAGGAGGCTCTTCTCCATATGCTTTTACTTAATCACTTTCTTCCTGCAGTCTCCAGAACTAGGGTATCCAATATGGTAGCCACTAACCATATGTGACTATTTCAATTAATGAAAATAAAATTTAAACAAATACAATTCTGTTGCCTAGCCACATGAGGCTACCATTTATTATAGAATATTTCCTTCAGCACAGCAAGTTCTGTTGGACAGTGCTGATCTAGAGCAAACATCTTGGTAGAGATCTCACATCCAAGGGAGAGAACAGGGGTTCTTGGGGAGGGAGGAATCTTGTTCTTTCTGTTTATAAAGCACAGACATACACGTCGTGCATACACATATAAGTGTTAAATGTATATATAGCGTATCTTGTATTGAAATTACAAGTAAGATGGGTGAGATTAGGGAAAATGAAGTCTAGTAGACTCCTTAGGAAGGACAATAACGGAAAAAAAATTGAGAAACACTAATCTAGAATATATTTTTTTCTTATTTGAGATATGATTTGGAATTTGAAGCACTTGATTCGAGAATTCAGAATAGCAGCTTTTGATAAATCTATGACAAAGACTGTCTTTTTATTTGCCCTGGTACTTATGGTTTTCAGATACTGTAAGGTAACTGAATGTACGGTCTTCATTTAAAAACAAGCAACGAAGCCTGTGACGTTTTGCAGGACAGAATTTTATGAGCTATTAGAAACTCCTCTGCACAGTTAGTAAGCAAAGGGACCCTATTTGAAAACATTAGATGTATCTTTTTATATAATATTCATACAGTATTTTAACATTTTTAATTTAATAAGAAATGAATATTATAGATGAAATTGTGTTTGGATGATGGATTAGCATTTGATTTAAACCAAAAAGAAAGTACCCAGCTCTTTCACCAGAGCAGGTTATTGTAACAGACATGTGAAATGATTGGCCCACTTGACTCCTGAAGGCCTTTGTGGCTTTGGGGAGATGATTAGTCTTAAGGGGAGGCAGAGCTCTGCTACCAAAGAAACAGGGTCATATTCTGGCTTTCCCGACCTGATCAATCACAGACCCACGACCTGGTAGTAGTCACTCGGCTGTTCCCAGCCAGGACTTTTATCTGGAGTGGGTGACGCAGAGTATGGCAGGGCAGATTAGAATCTCGGTCACCTGCATCATTTCTCTTCCTCAGTCTCCTTGCTTCTCCTGTTTGCTAGTATTAACACCTCTGTGTTTCATCCAGGACTCTTACCTGATGTATTTTTCACGAGCTGCATCTCGGGGAGGAGTTCTCAAACTCTTTCGCTGTGGCGTGCCGTGCTTCCTGCAAATCAGCCCCGAAATTCTGAACTTTGTCTTCCTAACCGAGCACGAGTGGCTCCCTCTGGTCTTACAGCCTGGAGTGTTCCTCTGGGCACAAAGTTACAGCTGTTGTCAGACAGTCACCGAACCAAACTTGGGTCCACTTGCCTGCACCGTCAAGCCAGTCTCCTGACCCCAGGTTGTGGTGAAGGGAAGTGCAGCGTTTATTGCAGGTGCCAAGCAAGGAGTCCAGGCAGCTGGTGCTCACAAGGCCCAAACTCCCCGATGGGTTTCAGGAAAGCATTGTTAGAGGCCAGGTGAGGGAGGGGCCTCCCAGGGTATGTGATCAGCTCGTGCACGGTTCTCTGATTGGCTGATGGCGAGGCAACAGGGGTTAACATTATCAATCCTCAGGCTCCAATAGGTCTGGGGGCTACATGCTCATGGTTCTCAGGTAGTTAATTTCATCCATTTGGCGGGGGTTTTACCGTCTGTAAAACAACTCGGGAAATGTGCATCAGGCACTATTATCTGGGTACTTGAGAGAAGAGCTACAGCAGAGGATATGGGGGAGGGGTCTGTCCTGGGAAGGCCCCAGAGGGTCCTGCTTGCTTACAAGATTTGCCTTGTTTCTGTCTCTCAGAGATCCCATTCCTACTTCGACCATGGGGCAATATCTAAATGCAATTGTTTCATATATTTTGTCCAGTTTTATGGTTATTTACCGCTTATTCCTTTTTGACCTAAAGTATAAATCCCACCCGTCCTCACGTATGTTCTGATATAAAGTGACACTCAAGATCAGGACTGATGTGCCTGAGTGCCATCTCATTTTTCTTTTCTTTTCTAAAGTAGCCACACCACTTACTCTCCAACTCTTCACTCTGCTCATTTTCTTTGTATAAAATGTCACAACGTATAAAAACATCTTCCTTACTCATTGGTTCACTGGTTTATTAGATGCCTTCCCCTGAGTAGGCGCCCTAAAGATGTGGCAATTGGCGACTCGAAATAATGTCACCTTACTAATGAATAATCATTCCACAATTAAGTTTGTAAATGTAACCCTATATATTTTTTAAGACACCATCTCTTTTAGGACTTTCCTAGCTGTAATTTTGAAAAGAGGAGAGAGAATTCCATATTATGCAGTTAAAAATAACCAAATACAGAAGTTCACTGGTTAAGGGGTATGCCTCAGAAAACATTTACCAGATTATATTGTGGTCATTGCAGTCATCCCACAGATAGCCAAGTGACTATTCACCAGAAGCTCTGTGTGGTTTTATTGTGTTTGCATGGTACCGTACAGGTGCTTAGGGGACGTGGATACAAAAGTATTAGACCCATTCTTTGCTCCCGATGAGCAAACAATCCAGAGGCATGGAACATTCTAAGGAGAGAATCTATGGAGATTGAGATTTTTTTTTTTTTTTTTTGGTCAAAACTGGGAGTGATTTTAAATCATAATAGTATAATAAGTGGTTACTTTTGAGTTGGGTGAAAAGAGAGACCAGAAAGACAGGCCGAGGGCAGATGATTACAGTCCTTTACTGTCTTGCTGATAAACGCTACAGTGACTTTAAAGGCAGAGAATCCAGAGGTAGTGTTAAGGAGGAAAAGAGTAAAATGAGAAGACTTTCTTTTGGAACTCTACTGGGGAAAAGATGGGCAGGGGGAAAATAAGTTAGGAAATTAGGAGCCTCTAATGGTAGCGTGATTGACGGATATCAATGGCTTGGGTCTGGTTGGTGCTGGTAGGATTAACAGAGGGAAGGCTGAAAAAGAGAATGGAAACACAAATGCACTTAGTTATATGTCAGAGGTAGGAGAGGAGAGGAAGGATCTTTTATTTTCTTAGTTTCAGACCGTGGAAATTCATGATGTCATTAGAAAAATGGAGAAGTCATACCCAGAGGCAGTTTTGGGGAAAAGAAAGAAGGTCAGTGTTCAACACACTGAGATGTCAAAAATAGCATGACATTCAAGTGTAACTGTCCAGAAGATAATGAGGGATAAGTTCCTGGATCACAAGGGAGTTGGGTTAGGGCCAGCATCGTAGATTGGTGAGTGATTTCTTGGAGGTCACAAAGTTCAGTTTTTGTGAATTCTTCCTCTTTCGTAACATAGTAAGCTGACCCTCAGTGGCCATGGAGGAGATAAGACACAGCGATTCATGGCATACTACCCAGAAAAGCGACTTAAAATGCATGAGTGTTGTTGGCTTGCTGAGTTACATACCATCTTTTCATGTTTGATGAGCAGGGTGTTTTCATTAATTTACATCTACTGTCCTTCTTATTCCTCGGAATATAGCAATGTTTACCTTGCCCATTGACCTTGTCCTGAGACCCATCGATATGCTCCATTTCCCAACAGACCATCTTAGAGCCATGATTGGGCACTTTTACTTCGGATCACGATTCTTTACATTGATTTTATTCTCATTAAGTAGCCACAGTCCCGAGGGGATAGACAGCGTGGGCTCTTCATCACGATTTGATCCCAAATATAACTGAAGTATATCCTTAAATGACTTTTAAAACCTACTTGAAGTTCAGGGCCATAAGACATATTTATTTTTGAGGCAGTTCAAAATAAGAAAGCTGATAGAAAATGAAGAGATTACTGCAGCTATTTTTCAAATCCTAAAACTTTAGATTATCCTATAAATTTTGGATTCAAGAAAAAGCTGGGAAATAGGTTACAAAAATAAGTCTCCTGTCTCGAATTGCCTTTTGAAATACTGTGCTAAGGAAATATGATGGATGTAATTCTTTTCTCTTTTACATGGGCATTCCTCTTTTGAAATGCATGGAAGTTTTTCTGAAATAGAAGGACACAGTAGAGAGAAAGATGCATCTAAAATTTGAGGTTGTACAATTTGGGCACAGGGTGGTGCCAGCTAAATTTCTTCTTGGCAAATGAGACTGAGGATAAGTGATCCTCACCGCTCCGTCCCCACCCCGGGTTGTTCCTCATCTGGGTCAGCAGGTTGCCTTTTCAGGATAAGTGGCAGGAAAACCCTGGAAGCGTAGACTAGATGTCTTCGGAATAAGGATGGAGAACAAAGTCTCAGACACCATTGACTAGGAGATCTTGAGGATCTGATGCCGAAATCGTCTTTGCTCTGGGGGCACCCATGGCTAGCCATTCTGGGAATCCCCCTGGGTATTGGTAGTGCCCGCTTTGTTTTGTCGCTTTCCACTCAACTGAGACCTGGCCGGCAGCTTCCTGCATTGCGTAGGCTGGCTCTTCCACCACAAAGGCACCATCACCCCCAGTCATCCGTCCGCGGGCAGGTCCTGATGTCAGAACTGGTCCCAAACGGTAAGTTTCCGTACATGCTGAGTCCCATTCCTTGTCTATAGCCGTGGAAGATTGAGAAAATGATTCGAACGTAATGATTTCATAACTCCAGAGTCGGGACTAACGAGGGTTACTGGAATGGACGCCCAGCCAGTAGAACGTACTGTGTTTTATCAGAATTAATTTAGGTGTTTGATGAACTACCAGTGGTGCATCAAAACAAAGTTCATAGTTAGACACTGGAGTCAGACATACAGAGAGCTTCAGGGGAGCAGGCTGTGAACGTCTTTTTAAGGACTGTCAAGCATTTGTCTTAGACTATCAAGTAGACGTTAAAGCAGTGCTTCTCCAGTGGAGGCTGTCTTCCCTCCAGGGGACATTTGGCGATGTAAGGAGACATTTGGGGGTTGTCATAACTGGAAAAGGGTCCTACTGGCGTCTAGTGGGTAGAGGCCAGGGAGGCGGCCCGACATCCCACAGTGCACATTTAGGCTCTATGGTAAGGACTACCCAATCAGCTAAATGTCAGTAATGACCAGCTTGGGAAAACACTGCATTAGACGTGAAATGATATTTTGTTTAAGAATCCTAGATTTGAAGTCGCAAGAGTGGTCTTGCACGCCGACTCCAGTATTTATTAGGCATGACCCTAGACAATAGTTAACCTTCTTACTTCATTTCTTCAATTATAAGATGAGAATCATAGCCCCTACTCCACGGCTGCTTGGCTAATCTGAAACTTGGTAGTTTCTGCAAAAGGAATGAAAAGCTTGTGCAGAGGTTACACAGGATGCCATAGAAAACAGAGAGATCTTGCTTTGAATTGTGGCTCTCTGTTTCTAACTAAGGTAAATAAGTTCCTGAATTTCTCATAATCCATTTTCTCATCTGAAAAAAAAAAAATGGGCCCAACCTCATAGAAAAGCTGTGAGCATCACACGAGGCAATTTAAATAAAGGTGCTAAGTGTCGTGCCTGGGTCATAGTGAATACCTAGCATCAGAAAAAATACCTAAGTTTATTTAGACCAGGATTTCTCCAACTTCACACGAGAGCTCTTTGAGGCCAGGGAATTATCTTTTGTAGGGGTGAAGGTGGGCAGGCCTGTGCACGGTCAAATGTTTAGCAGTATCCCTGGTCTTTTGATGGTAGACGCCAGTACCATCCTCTTCCTCAGTTGTGACAATCAAAATCTCTCCAGATGTTGCCAAAGGTCTCCTGGTGGGAAGACCGCCCCCCTTTTGAGGATCACGTACCTACACAAATATTTATTGGGTGACGATAGGTTCTTTACCATATTTTAAGTTATACACTTAACTCCTATATAAAAACACAAGCACTCATATACATACATGCTGTCTTATAAACATTTAATGTGTGGTCACCTCCCCTCCATCCCTGGAGTGGGAGAAAGAGTAACTGTGCCTTTTTTTTTTTTTTTTTAAAGCTTTGTTGTTGGCTGCCGACAAATACCTGATTTATTCAAGACCAAAGAGCCCATGTTTAACATCCCGTTTAGTTGGGGGGATATTCTTCCTTTTTTTTTTTTTTTTTTTTTTACTTATCTACCTTCATTCTGAGGCAATTACCACAACACATTTATCAGTTTAACTTCATCAAATGTGTACAGTCCTCTTTTGTTAGAACACAATTCCAAAAGAACAAGAGAATGGAGAAAGCTTATCTTTTTCACTAAAACCTATTACTTCTGCTATTATAAGGAGCCTCAAGCTGTGTCTGTCTAAATGTAAACTGCACAGGAAAGCTCAAACACACTGGATATTTTAATTAGAGTTCCCCCTGTGGGGGGCAGGGTGATAATGACCCCATCTTTCCCCTTTGATCTAAGAGAAGACTGTAATTAAGCTTCATCAGGTGAACCCTGGTCGGCCTTGGGCGCTCCGTGATGAATTTCACAAAGTTATACGAATTATTGATTCGGTTCACAGTATGAAACATTGCAGAAAAGTCACCCTCCAATGGGCTTAGCACATGGGGACATATTTTCAACATTGTATTATCGTTTTGCTGACGGTCCATTTACATTGATCAGGAAGGTCTTTCCCTATAAGACAGAGTCCGCTGGGTTAAAGGTAGAGGTGAGAATTTAGACATCACCGAATTTTATGGTAACATCATCAGGGTTAAGAAATGGCCAGCTGCCTGCCTGGTGTCCACACATTGGCTCAGAGGCTGGGACATGCCCCATGTCCAAGTTGGGTGGGCCAGTTAACTGCAGAAGGACGGAGAGTTTCCAGTCAATAGTAGAGTCTTCAGGGTTTCTCCGTAAGTTCATCTGAAACCTAGACCACAGTGATAGGGCAACGTGAAATGCATAAAGCTGCACAGGGAGTGTCAGAGACGTCCAGCCCAGATATAAATGGTGAGCCAGCAAGTGGGGGATGGTAGGTCCGGGGCACTGAGGTTCAGGTCATGATAACGGAGAGAGCCAGCTGAGAAGCTTCTCTACTGGTACCGAGTCTCAACAACTGGGTCATAACCCAGAAAAATTACACTCGTCTCAGGGAATGTGAGTGGGAACCTGGGGAGAGGAAGGCCGTGTCCAAGGAGAAAAGAGACTGGACCCAGGGAAGGTTACCAAAAATGGTCACAGACTCAGAGGACCAGAAAAGAACCACCTCTGAGAACTAGGGCACCAGGGGCTCAGCTTGGCTCAGGAATAAGAAGCCTGGTTTTGAGACTTGGTTCCCAAGGTCAGAGATGAAGCAGCATCCAGAATTCAGGGAAACTCTCAGTTTACCCTCAAGATGGAGCCGGGCAAACTTCCCGAATGTTGTCTTGAGAGCCATCATGGGGCCAGAGTCACAGTATGCGCAGCATGAATGGACTGTGTGTTTTGATCACAATCCAGAGACTTAAAAGTCAGTCAGCTACAAACTCGCGCCTGCTTCCCTATTTAATGAAGGGTCCGCTATTACCTTCAGAAGATGGAACCACTGCTTTCCCACCTAATTTGTACGTGTAATTTATTTTTCAAAACCGATATAGCCTGGGGTAAGGTTCTATTTTTAGTACCATCTAGACTCGAGATAAAGCATCCCTTCGCCTAGGAGTATAAAAATAGAGAAATCCATACCAGCGTGGGACATTTTTGTCCGTTAAATTATTAGTATTATTCTTGTCTCTCAAATAGGGGAGTTGGGAACTGTAAATAGGCCAGAGTCACTGAACCACAAAATGCATTCTGGATGAAAAGAACCTTTTTTATCTTGCCAGAGGAAAGTAACAATAATTAGAATCTGGATATTTGTCAGGGATCGTCTGTAAAGAGTCTCTAGTCCAGCCTAATAATAACAGTGTAGAAAATTAGAAATGAAGAGGTGAAAATGATAATCAGCATGGGAGGAGAACTAGTGAAAAATCCACTAGTTTGGAACAAAGGAAGGTAAGTGCGTGTTGGCCCAAATACATTGACTGTGGAAGCTAACCCTGCATTACACCCACGGAATATTATTTCGTGACCCAACTGCTCCAAGCTTCAAACTAGCAGCTGTGGCGCTTCAAAGGGGAAAAATGTCCCCGAACTCTGGCTTCTCCTAGTGGCTGCTGGGAGCTGATGGGAAGAGACCAAAGGCAATGCGGAGACGCAGCTTTTGCAGGAGAAGTCAAATTAGGTCAGATTTCGCATCAGCCTGCCCCCTGGCAAAGCCTGGGAGAGCGAATTCTGGAGGTTGAAGCTAGTGATAGAGGGACATTTAATCCTTATGGGGTCATCCTCATTCAGGCTCACAGGGGCAGGGATTGTATTCCTTGGAGTAGTTTGTCAAGGTCAAGGTAGTTTTTCCAGAAAGGCATCTTTTGTTTTTCCTTTTTTTTCTAAATTTTATTTTACTTTTTTTTAAAATTGAAGTATAGTTGACTTACAGTGTTGTGTTAATTTCTGCTGTACAGCAAAGTGATTCAGTTATACATATATATACATTCTTTTTTTAATATTCTTTTCCATTATGGTTTATCATAGGATATTTTTTTTCATCTTTATTGGAATATAATTGCTTTCTTGTAGGATATTGAACATGGTTCTCTGTACTATACGGTAGGACCTCGTTGTTTATCCATTCCATAAATAATAACCTACATCTACTAACCCCAACCTCCCTATCCATCCCTCCCCCAACCCTGTCCCCTTTGGCAACCACAAGTCTGTTTTCTGTGTCACAAAGGCAACTTTTTAAAAATCTTTGTTTATGGGATCATCAAGGCCAGTTTTCTTCAGCATTAGAAAGCCAAGCAAGATTTATGTTGAATGCAGAGGGCAGGACAGGATATTCAAGGGTAGCTCGCCTACCTTGTGACAGTCCAGGCTGGTCCAGGGGTCCCCAATCTTCCTCAGGTCACGGGGTCCTTAGGGTCTTGGCAATTTCTATCTTCGATGCCTCTAGGACAAAAGAAAGATCTAACCGTTTGGGTCCAAACAACTTAAGAATAATGTATACACTAGCATTTTAGTCAACATTAATATATATATGTATATACATATGAAACTGAAAGCAAGTGTATTTTCGTTTCATTCTTAAGTGACTACCAGTACTTACTAAAGGGATGTGTGTGCCTGTAGGGCACTTTGCCAACCTTGGAATGAGATTAGACTTGCGCACCCTCATTTCCTGTTACATCTTGATTTTTCACACAGCAAGAGCCTAACATTCAGCTTTGCAAAGCTATGACACCATTGAAAGGAAGGTGGCACACTTGAGTGTTGAAACTTGGAACAATCGCCAGCAAGTAGTTTGCTGACGTCTGATGGAAGTCACCTATTTCTGTTTGCCTCAAAAGTTTAAAGTATTTTAGAATGGCTCTGTGTTGAAGCAACTGTTCATCTCTGCTGTTTTGCATCTGGAAAATTCTATAAACATTACTTAAACCAATGGGTGTCCCAATAAAATATTTGTAAGTACGCCCACGTTTTGTTAAAACAGGTGGGCAGCATGATTGATTGGGCTCACAGGCCATTGTTTGCCAACCTTTGCACAAACACTTTCTGTGCTGTATTGCACAGAAATTGTATGACTGTCTTGAAGGTGAACATGGCTGTAAATCTTCATTGTTTCATTTCATTACGATAAAAATCCACGTGTTATAATATCTGTGTTCTAGATGAAGGATTTGGGCTCAGAGATGTAACTTGCTAAAGGTCAAACGTTTCGCCATGCAATGGGGCTGATACTTGGGTTCAAACCAATCCCGCAAATTGTCAAAGCCCCGTGGCTTTCCACTCTGCCGTATTGAAATGGAGTCTGGACCCAGCTTCCTGGTGATTTGCTCTTACACTTTTGTCATGCACATTAGCTTCCTTGGGCTATGTTGAGTTTTAATCATTTCAGCGGAGAGAGCCATTTACCTCTATCCTGCCGGGTGCTGTCCAACTACAAAAGGGTCATAGATGTGGAAGATTCTAGAAAAGCAAGGGATATCAAAATTGTAAGTTTCTTCCACTCAAAAATGATATCTTCATTCCCTTTTGCTTATCCACGCAGGTTTTTGCACTGCACTGTCTGTGTCCAATTTTGTTGAGGGAATGCTCAGAGTTATTATTATTCACATCTCGAGGTCTCTTCTTTCTCCACAGCACCAACGTTTATTGATTCCTTGTCATTTCTAAATTCTTCATGTTTGACTACCACAAATTCTTCTCTTGGGCCCTTTTACTCCTCTGATCATGGCTTGATATACAGGGACTAAGTATGTGATCGTTCTTTGGATAGACAAAACAATTTTCTATTTCAGGAAGTATTCCTTTTCTTTTTGTCTGCTCTTAAAATTATTATTTTTTTAATGCTTAGAACCCGAGAGGCATAGAACAGAAAGGAACTTCCAGAGGTGTGCCAAAAAGACGCACGTCAATCCAATTAAGATGGTGGTGCTATAACTTCACAAAGAGGAAATGTACTTCTGCATCATGCAGATCAGGGAGCGATTTGACAGGTGCATCCCGTCTACAGAGTTGCATTAAACGCGTACCCTGCTTCAGCCACCGGGCGCACACAGACGGGAAAGACCCAATTCTGGGCTTCAAGGAGCTCTGTCTAGTTGGGAAACAAACAAGGAAATAAGCAAATATAATGCAGCCTGGGGAGGACTAGGCCCAAGATTTGCACAAGGCTCCTGCAAGGACACGAAGTTAGACTATGCAGAGAAGTCATGTGGAGAGTTGCTCCGGGGGAGGACCTATTGACCTGAGGCTTGACAGAGCACAATGTAGCCAGTAAAGCAGAATTAGAGAAGAATCAGAGAGACCAGTGGACGCAAATAGAACATCATGGAGATCTTCTCAGGGAAGAGAGGGGTTTCGATTCATGAAAATTTCCAAACATACAGAAAAAAATAGAGCATGATATTATAAAGCCCGATTATTGAGTAATAACCCCCCATGGGTTACTGCTCACAATGCCACCCCTCCCAGTTTCCATGCTCCTTGACAGATGACTGTAGTTTTTTCCACTATGGGCACAGTGTATCTCCATATGCCATTGGCTTTGGGCTTGGTCAATGCAACTTGTGTTGGCCAGTGGGTTGAAGGAGAGGCTTGTGATGTGCTTGTATGATGGAGTCTGGTTTAGTGACATGAAAAGAAAGAATCGCAGCTAACTGGCCCATCCAAAGATTGTGTGGAACGTATGCGATCATGCCAAGGGAAGTGCAGCCTAGACCAGCTGACCACTAGCTGGCCCACAGACCTTCGAGAGAGAATAAGCTATATTCTCTTACATTACTCAATATTGGGGAGCTTTGTTACAGAGCAAAAGCTGGCTCATGCAGTCACGCGGGCATCCCCTTGATTTCTGCAATACTAGCTTTCCAGACATATTGTATTTGAGTTTTTAAATTTTTTTTTTTCTTGAAGTAAATGACAGACACCATGACATTTCATTCCAAAAATATCTCTTAACAAGGTAAGAGTGTCTTGACCAAAATCACAGTACTATTTTCATGTCTAACTGTGAAATATCCTGAATATCCTCTGGGACACAGGGTATATTTAAATTTTCCCAGTGCCTCCAAACAGAGTGTTTATACATGGTCTGTTCAAACCAGGATCTATTCAAAATTGTATCATTAGGTTTACATAAGTCTCTTCAAACTCACTGTTTTGGTTTTTTGGCCGTGTTGGGTCTTCGTTGCTGTGCGCTAGCTTTCTCTAGTCATGGCAAGCGGGGACTGGTCTTCATTGCAGTACCTGGGCTTCTCGTTGCAGTGGCTTCTCTTGTTGTGGAGCACGGGCTCTAGGCGCGCGGCCTTCAGTAGTTGCAGCATGTGGGCTCAGTAGTTTTGGCTCGCGGGCTCTAGGGTGCAGGTTCTGTAGTTGTGGCACACGGGCTTAGTGGCTCCGCAGCATATGGGATCTTCCCGGACCAGGGTTTGAACCTGTGTCCCCTGCACTGGCAGGCGGATTCTTAACTACTGTGCCAGGGAAGCCCAAACTCACTATTTTTAAAAATGATATTGACTTGGCAGAAAAAAAAGATCAATCATTTGCTGGAACGTCTTGGATTTGTCTGATTGTTTTCTTGCGGTGTGTTAACTTGCCCTCTGCCTCCCATGTTTCTTGTCCCCTGGAAGGTGGTTCCAAAGGCTTTCTGGATTCAGTGTAAACACTTTAATCATGAACTCTTCCTAAGTGTTGTGTGATGATCTACATTAGGTGGCCCATGGGTTTGCTTGTCCACCATAGAGAAGCTAAGATTGACACCAAATTCAGAACCTGATCTTCCCATCCTAAGGTTACATTCCCCTCACTCCCTTGGAACCAGCAATTCTGTAGGGTGGCATTTTGGCACCATTTGAATATTCAGTTCCCAGTAATCTCTTTTTCAATGAGCTTTATAATTTTAAAATACTTTTAAATTTACAGAAAAATTGTAAAGATAGTACAGACAGTTCCCATGTACGCTGTGTCCCATTTCACACATTATTAACATCTTGCGTTAGTGGCATACATTTCTCATAATTAGTGAAGCAATATGGACACATTTCTGTAAGGAGACTCCATGCATTATTCAGATTTCATTAGTTTTCCCCTAATGTCCTTTTTCTGTTCCAGGACCCCATCCAAATGCCACATTACATTCAGTCGTCATGTCTTCTTAGGCTCCTTTGGGCTGTGACAGTTTTTCAGACTTGCCTTGTTTTTGATGACCTTGGCAGCTTGGAGGCGTGCTTGTCCTGCATTTTGTAGAGTGTGTGTCGATTTGAATTTGTCTGGTGTTTTTCTCGAGATGAGACGGGGGTTATGGGTTTTAGGAGAGGCAGACCACAAGGGTAAAGCGCCATTTTTATCACATCACGTCAAGGGGGTACACGTGACCTTATCACTGTTGATGTTGACCCTGATCACCTGTTTGACTTAGTGGTTCAGGTGTCTCCACTGTAAAGATACTTTTTTAAGAACTCCTATCCGTAACTGTCCTCTTTGGAAGAAAGTCACACTTAGGGAATTATTCTCCACCACCTTGACAATGGAGAAAACATTAATTGTTTGGAGTTCTTCTGCATGAGAGATTTGTCTCTTCTCACCTATTTATCAAATATTTCATTTTTATCTCCATGGACTCATGGATATTTATTTAGTAATTTGGGTTAATTCCATATTACTGTGTTCATTTTATTTTGCCCATTACACTTTTACATAGTGGTTTTGCCACCCATTGATCCTTGCTTAATATATATATATACATTTTTTTTTTAATTAGGAATTTACAAAGTAGCTCTTTGTTTTAACTCTACCATTCCTTATGCATTTACTAGCTCACACTTGTTTGCAAAGAAGAGTTTTGCTTCCTTACCTAGGGCGACCCAGTGTCCTGAAGTAGGACTGCTCTGGATAGGCAGAACTGATTCTTAACTGTAGCCCTTTAATCACTAATTTTCAGAGTAAGGAGTTGACGTAATGGTCTACCAATAATGTATCATTAATCTATTTTTTCAAAATTTAATTTATTGAAGAATTCTGACATGGACATCACTGCACATCATTTCAAATACCCCCCACTCCCACCCCAAGAGCCCTATAAAGAAACTGTGCTTGGAAAATTAAGTTCCTTGCCAAGGTTTACCAAGCTCAGAAGTCATAGCACGCCAGGCTGGAAATCTAATTCTGCTGGTTCCAGATCTTAATAGCCTATGATCTTAATAGCCATGCTGTCCTGTACCCAAACACAGCGTCCTTCTTTATCCCCCCTTTTTCTCACTCTTCAATGGAGCTGATGACGACAGCCTTCCGGGTCCCTGCAGGGGTACCCGCCCAGGGCTCCGTAATATCACACTTTTTTCTTCCTGAGTCCCCCCCAATTTTCAAAGCATTAGGCTCCACCTAGATCTCCCCCTGCTTCCACCTTAAAATATCTGTAGAATGTTGAATGTTGTATGAAATGACGACAATATTCCCTCCCATCTCCCTCCCAGCTTTTTATCACTTTAAAGTGAAAGAATGGCCAACCCCATCTGTCCTTCTCACGCCTCACCAACATTCCCGCTTTCCAGCACTCACAGAAACAACAGTTCATGCAGAACTGTGCGTGCGTCATCTTCTCCTCTCATACCGGCGAGTTTTGCACGCTCAGTGGGGCTGGGAGAGGAGCACACATCCAGGTTGCCGTAGCTGCAGGTGCACCACGCGCGCGTGTCATAAAAGGCAGGTGGCAGCGGGCGCTTTGCCCCCAGGTCTGTGCGGCTGTCCCATGTTTTGTTATGAAATAAAAGAATAACGTAATATTGGCTTGAAATAGTCTATAAGTGTGCTCAGTCAGTAGCTGCTTTGGGTGCATACAGGGAAGCGATAGTATTGCTTGTGAGAATTTTGAAATGGGAGTATATGTGAACACAATTCCTTTACACAGGAGAAAAGGGACCAACAGGAAGAAGAAGAAAATTGCTCTTTGGGTTCTGTGTAAATGCATGTGGACCCCGCAGCATCTAGTTTTGCACAAAGCTCTTAGAAAGCAAAGGTAACCAAGGGGATGTTGACCAGACCACAGGCTTGACCTGCTTTTTCTCTCTCCCTTGTCTTAGCAGCTGACACATATTCCTGAAATTGGATTTTCCTGGAGATTTACCTATTCCCTGGTATATTTGGTGGCCTTTTGAGAACATATACATTTATTAAAGCCTGACAAAGAAAAAATCCTCTCACGCAACTAGAAAAAAATAAAATTCTTTCTCTCCCTCTTGAAGAGGAGTGCCCTGAGGAGAGAGGTGTTCTCATGGTGTTTGGGCCTCTCTGGAAGACAAGGGGGAGAGATTTCGTGGCAATGATGGGCAGTTAGGAGAAGGGCTTATTAGTTCAGCTGCAATTCAGCTTTCTGAACCATAGCGCTTGCCAATGAGTAATGCATTTCCTCATATCTTTTCTGATTTTTAATTTTGTATTTAATCCTATTTCTTCATCTTTGAAATGATACAGAAAACTCTTTTCTGTGCATTTATGTTAGTAGGGCGGTCAGGACTACATTAATGAGGTCTTAAGGATGAGGTAACAACAGACCTTTCTGGTTCCTACACTTGCGGCCCTAAGTGTAGTCCAGCAGCATCTCTGCGTCCATCACCTCAGCCTGAGGGAGATGCCGAATCTTGGGCCTGACCCAGGCCTGTTGCATCACAAGCTGCAGTTGCACGAGATCTTCAGGTAATGTGTGCATGTTACAGGTTGAGAGGGCTGATGTAGCCCGGGCTAAATATTAGAGTCACTCAGCGACCTTTCAAAAAATACTGATGCCGGCAGGATGAATAGGTCCTGGAGATCTGATTGACAGCACGGTAACTATAGTTACCGTCACTGTTTTTTATTTTATTTTATTTTTTGGCCACCCCGTGCAGCATGCGGAACTTCCCTGACCAGGGATTGAACCCGTGCCCCTTGCAATGGAAGCACAGAGTTTTAACCACTGGACCGCCAGGGAAGTCCACCATCACTGTCTTGTATACTTAAAATTTGCTAGGAGAATAAGTGAGGTGACAGATATGTTAATTTGGTAAACATTCCACAATATATCCATATATCAAAACATTATTTTGTACACCTTAAATAGATACAATTTTTATTTGTCAGTGATACCTCCATAAGGCTGGGGCGGGGTGGGGGGGAATTCTGATGCCTCACCTCTGCTCGCAGCTCCTCTGAATTAATTTGCCTAGGGATGTGTCCCAGGTATCGGCTTGTGATGACACTCCCTAGAGGATTATTGCCATGTGAAGCCAAAACCGAGAGCTGGTGAGCTAGATCCTCCTGTGTGTGCCTCGTCCTTTGTGCTCCTGAAAATGTGATCTGCAGACCATCTGCGTAAGAGTAAGCTGGGAGCACGTTAGCAATTCAGAATCTTGGGCCTCGCCCCAGACGTGCTGCCTCAGGACCCCGGGTGGCTCCTGGCACGTGAGGTGTGAGCAGCACGCCCCTTGGGCTCACTGCCCTGGTGTGGACCCACGTCGTGAGCCTGTGGGACTTCCCCGTGTGCGTTTGAGTTCAGCAGTTACTCCACCTCTGCCCACTTCTATTTTGGGCATCCTGAGCTCAGATGTGATACCCTGACTCACACCTGCTGTGTGTCTGACCTTCATTCTTGCTTCTGGAGCCAGATTTCTTCCCAGTTCAAAGCTGCGTGTTTCTTACATCTGGAAAGATGAGCCTTGGGTTTCCTTAGTAGGTGCTTTGGTTGGGGGGAGGGGTGATGGTCAATCAGTAACTGAGCACCAAGGATCACCAGCTTGTTATAGCAGCACAGCAAGAGAGATCTGAATCCCCAGACGATACGAGAATTCAGACAACTTTGGGGAATGTGGGATGCTTTAAGAACATGGGTGTGTAAAGCGTTCTTCAAGACCTCAGGTTAGCTGGCAGCCGGCTAACTGCCGTTGGTGGAGAAGCACATACATGAGAAACGGCACAGCAAACAGCCCTCACTTTGCTACTTCCAGTAACATGTCATGTACTATTTCTGCAATAAAAATATAGTAAAATAGGGATTTCCAATAAAAAAGGTAGCCTGATAAAATTTAACCAGTTTCCCAATTCCTCATGGATTAGATAGGGAATGGAATAATTTTTTTTTTTTTTTTTTTTTTTTGGCCACGCCGGAAGGCATGTGGGATCTTTAGTTCCCCGACCAGGGATCGAACCCACGCCCCCTGCAGTGGAATTGCGGAGTCTTAACCACTGGACGGCCAGGAAGGTCCCAGGAATGGAGTAATTTACAAGCGAACTAACATTCCCTTTTTCTTTTACCTGGTGATTGATTCAATCCTAAGTATGCCTTAGCATTATATGGTAATGGATTATTCCATTTAATGGGAATAGCCAGAATGGGACAAACACAACTATCTTGTTTAATATTTCCACTGCTCCTTTCACCCCCCATTCTGCCCATCACCCACTCCAGCTGACCACTGAACTGACTTTTTTTTAATTGGGATAAAAAGGGAACATGTCCTTGGCTCTTGTGAACTGTCTTCTTACTGTGGTTTTCACAGGACAATGAAGTCCACCTACATATACTATAAAGACACAGTGTAGGCTGGAGTGAAGGTTAAGTTATTGCCTTTGAATTGCTGTCATACCCATGTAGAAACACTGTAGATTGGAAACTGGCCTGGTGGTTGAAACCCAGGTACTTTAGAAACTCTGCATTTATCACCATGGATTTTTAAACTCAGGGAAGTTGTCTGACATCTTTGCCTGCATTGTCCATCCTACTGCCAATACCTGGGCCTCCCAGTCTGTGAGAAGGCTGTTCATACAGGTACATCCGTGGATCTTCTTAGACAGATACTCTCTTCCACAGTCTCCCAATATTAGAGTGTCATAGAAAATAATCCATATAGCAAATGTGCACTTAAAAATAAGAGCCACCAGTCTATGGCAGCTAAGCTAATAAAACTGTTGTCCACTTAATATAATTTAATATCCATAAAATGTGAATGGATGTCTTTTTCAGAAATGGAGGAGACAATCTAGTTCCCAACTTAAATATCCACTAATGGGTCTGTGATCACCCCTGCTGCAAAATCACAACTAGTTTGATGCAGTGCCTAGAATAAAATTTGTGTATGGCATATTACAAATAATGGGGGCGCAAGGTGTTCAAGTCACTTCCCAGCATGCTTTTAACACATCGTGTTATCTTTAGAAAGTTTCTGAAATGTAAAATCCATAATACCTCTCACTGGAAGTTATGTAATGCTCCTCACTATATGTAATACCACTGTGAGAGGCTGGATGGTGATGGATCAGAAATGAGAAGGAAGAGGGTGTAAAGTAATTTTCTTAGGAACCGTCTTCAAAGAATACCCTGGTGGCAAAGGAGAGATAATGGAATATCTCCTGTTAGAGAGGCGAATACTTTTCCAGTTAGGTGCCAAGTATCCTTTCAGAGCTCATTTTCAGTGAAAGCTTGTTAACTGTAATTTACTAATCTAGATTCTCGGTGGTGTTCATTATAAACCTGGGGGGCCGTTACCTAGGTTTCAACAGAGCTTCAGGAGACCTGAATTCACATTTATAATAATCGGCAGTCTTTCGATGTATTCTCCAGGGGAGTTTTTAGAACAGTATGAAACATCAGTTTGAATAATTTGACAAAATGACATTCATAAAAAATGGATGAATCAAGGACAATGTGGTTGAACAAGAATGTTTCATGTTTGTTTCTTTTTTGTGGAAGTTCTCAATACTATAAAATACAAGAAGGAGTTCTCTCATTTGTAGTATGTACTTGTGGAGTTGTTTAATCTCCACTCAGTTCATTCCCTAAGTCCATCCTGATTTTACATAACATATATCCACATATGGCATAATGTGGTAGGGTGGTAATACAGACCGTGAAGGAAGATTTATCTCTGTGAACCGATATTTCAGCCTCCAACACATTTGTTAAAAATCTGAATTACTTGGTTTATTAAGTATATGCACCAGAGAATTTATTCCATGAACATAAAATCTTTATATCATCTGCTGTTTCCTGAGTGGATTGTCACAAAGTGACACAAAAGTGTCACAAACGTGACACAAAATTGACACAAAAGTGTCACAACATTGACACAAAAGTGAGGAAGTCAAATTCACAGCAGTAATATCAGTATTTGTCTATTGGTGACTAGCTTATTTCTCATAGCATAATGTCCTCAAGTTTCATCCAAGGTAGTACATGTCAGAATTTCCTTCCTTTTAAAAAAAAAAAACAGATATTGAAGTATAGTTGATTTATAAGATTGTGTTTAATTTCTGCTGTATGGCAAAGTGACTCGGTTATATTCTTTTTCATATTCTTTTCCATTGTGGTTTAGAATTTCCTTTTTAAGGCTGAGTAATAGTCTCTGAGGCTCTCCCTTAATTTGTAAAAGAAGAGGAACATGCCAGGATCAGCCCTTTACAGCGGAGGGCCTTTATCAAGGCTCCACCTAGGGGAAAAAAAAAAGATTCCACCTGATGTAAGGTTTTCCTTAATCGGCTGCCTTCTTGATTTAACACACGTCCGATCCACGCCGTGTCATTCCTTTGCAGGTCATGTCTCTCTGTTCTCCCAGTTTTCACCTAAATCAACTTCTATAACCTAACACTTTCTTCCAATTTACTTGACCATTTTTATGATCACTTTTGGTTTTCCATGAACCATGGGTAATGAAACCCCTCGTTCCTCTTATGCGCTCCAGGTTCCCACATACATAGTGGCAGAAATCCTGGACATGTGCACACACAGCTTTGTTAGTCACTTTAGTTCCACCATGAAAACCGTATCTGGGAGAGAGCGTTGCAGCATGATTTTCCCCCTGGCTGTCTTTATGTGAGTACAGTACTGTTGCACATAGATCCTGCAGCAGCAGTTCAGATTTGGAGGGCAACAAACAGGTGGAGAGGTATGAAAATAATCTGTATTAGTATGAGCTAACAGACAGTTAATTCCCACCACATTGCATCCAGTCTATTGATGTTTTGGTGCCCACTTTTTTTTTTTTTTTTAACATCTTTATTGGAGTATAATTGCTTTACAATGGTGTGTCAGTTTCTGCTTTATAACAAAGTGAATCAGTTATACATATACATATGTTCCCATATCTCTTCCCTCTTGCATCTCCCTCCCTCCCACCCTCCCTGTCCCACCCCTCTAGGTGATCACAAAGCACAGAGCTGATTTCCCTGTGCTATGAGGCTTCTTCCCACTAGCTATCTATTTTACGTTTGGTAGTGTATATATGTCCATGCCACTCTCTCACTTTGTCACATCTTACCCTTCCTCCTCCCCATATCCTCAAGTCCATTCTCTAGTAGGTCTGTGTCTTTATTCCCATCTTGCCACTAGGTTCTTCATGACCTTTTTTTTTTTTTCCTTAGATTCCATGTATATGTGTTAGCATACTGTATTTGTTTTTCTCTTTCTGACTACTTCACTCTGTATGACAGACTCTAACTCCATCCACCTCACTACAAATAACTCCATTTCGTTTCTTTTTATGGCTGAGTAATATTCCATTGTATATATGTGCCACATCTTCTTTATCCATTCATCCGATGATGGACACTTAGGTTGCTTCCACGTCCTGGCTATTGTAAATAGAGCTGCAATGAACATTTTGGTACATGACTCTTTTTGAATTATGGTTTTCTCAGGGTATATGCCCAGTAGTGGGATTGCTGGGTCGTATGGTAGTTCTAGTTTTAGTTTTTTAAGGAACCTCCATACTGTTCTCCATAGTGGCTGTATCAATTTACATTCCCACCAACAGTGTAAGAGGGCTCCCTTTTCTCCACACCCTCTCCAGCATTTATTGTTTCTAGATTTTTTGATGATGGCCATTCTGACCGGTGTGAGGTGATACCTCATTATAGTTTTGATTTGCATTTCTCTAATGATTAATGATGTTGAGCATCCTTTCATGTGTTTGTTGGCATTCTGTATACCTTCTTTGGAGAAATGTCTGTTTAGGTCTTCTGCCTACTTTTGGATTGGGTTGTTTTTTTTTTTGTTATTGAGCTGCATGAGCTGCTTGTAAATCTTGGAGATTAATCCTTTGTCAGTTGCTTCATTTGCAAATATTTTCTCCCATTCTGAGGGTTGTCTTTTGGTCTTGTTTATGGTTTCCTTTGCTGTGCAAAAGCTTTTAAGTTTCATTAGGTCCCATTTGTTTATTCTTGTTTTTATTTCCATTTCTCTAGGAGCTGGGTCAGAAAGGATCTTGCTGTGATTTATGTCATAGAGTGTTCTGCCTATGTTTTCCTCTAAGAGTTTGATAGTGTCTGGCCTTACATTTAGGTCTTTAATCCATTTTGAGTTTATTTTTGTGTATGGTGTTAGGGAGTGTTCTAATTTCATTCTTTTACATGTAGCTGTCCAGTTTTCCCAGCACCACTTATTGAAGAGGCTGTCTTTTCTGCACTGTATATGCTTGCCTCCTTTATCAAAGATAAGGTGACCATATGTGTGTGGGTTTATCTCTGGGCTTTCTATCCTGTTCCATTGATCTATGTTTCTGGTTTTGTGCCAGTACCATAGTGTCTTGATTACTGTAGCTTTGTAGTATAGTCTGAAGTCAGGGAGCCTGATTCCTCCAGCTCCATTTTTCGTTCTCAAGATTGCTTTGGCTATTCGGGGTCTTTTGTGTCTCCATACAAATTGTGAAATTTTTTGTTCTAGTTCTGTGAAAAATGCCAGTGGTAGTTTGATAGGGATTGCATTGAATCTGTAGATTGCTTTGGGTAGTAGAGTATTTTTCACAGTGTTGATTCTTCCAGTCCAAGAACATGGTATATCTCTCCATCTATTTGTATCATCTTTAATTTCTTTCATCAGTGTCTTATAATTTTCTGCATACGGGTCTTTTGTCTCCTTAGGTAGGTTTATTCTTAGATATTTTATTCTTTTTGTTGCAGTGGTAAACGGGAGTGTTTTCTTAATTTCACTTTCAGATTTTTCATCATTAGTGTATAGAAATGCAAGAGATTTCTGTGCATTAATTTTGTATCCTGCTACTTTACCAAATTCATTGATTACCTCTAGTAGTTTTCTGGTAGCATCTTTAGGATTCTCTATGTATAGTATCATGTTATCTGCAAACAGTGACAGCTTTACTTCTTCTTTTCCGATTTGGATTCCTTTTATTTCTTTTTCTTCTTTGATTGCTGTAGCTAACACTTCCAAAACTATGTTGAATAATAGTGGTGAGAGTGGGCAGCCTTGTCTTTTTCCTGATCTTAGTGGAAATGGTTTCAGTTTTTCACCATTGAGGACAACGTTGGCTGTGGGTTTGTCATATATGGCCTTTATTATGTTGAGGAAAGTTCCCTCTATGCCTACTTTTTGCAGGGCTTTTATCATAAATGGGTGTTGAATTTTGTCGAAAGCTTTCTCTGCATCTATTGAGATGATCATATGGTTTTTCTCCTTCAATTTGTTAATATGGTGTATCACGTTGATTGATTGGTGCCCACTTTTTAATCCTTCTCTGTGGTATCTAAACAAATGGATTCTGATAAACAGTTTGTACATTCCTCTAACCTTGTGGTATATTTTACACATGTGTACAGGGTTATCCGTCACAGATGAAACAAACAATCCAATAAGGGCATAGAATGGTGGCAGAAATCATTTTAGATCTGTTCTGCACACTCTGTCCAGGGCATGAAGAGGCCAGAGAGCTGGAACAACTGGCCAAGCCGCCCAAGATCCTGTGGGTCCCAATATTAAATCCTATGCTTATGCTCCAGTGACTATTTCCATGGGGCTGTTTCCAGGCACGTGTGTGTGGTCATATATCAAATCCATTGAGAATGTGACTTACTTGGTATGTGCCACCGTGGTGCCTTATTTAAAGAAGTACAATCCAAATGCAAAAACAGCCTAAAAGGAATTCCATTCTTTGTTTGTATCTCTCCAAGAATATTAAAAAGAATCCAATTAATGGTCTTTAGGAACACTTTTATTTCCTTAACTCTGCCCCATCGCATATTCTGGACCCTGTCTTTCACCAGCCTTCTCCCCAAACCATCCCTTCTCTCTCTCATCCCAATCGAATTCTGCCATCTTTTCTCAGCTCACAAATCTCAAATAAGAGATGGACACATTTTTATTGGAATAACACTGGGTCATTTTTGGCTTAGTTTTACTTGTGTTAGGTCCCCGTACTTCAGGATAGAGCTGAAAATCTGTGTCGTGGGAAACTGTCTGAGGCAAGATGAAGAGAGATGAGCTAAATAAAGCAAACGAATAGTTTTCTAAACGATCAGCCTAGCGGGTGTCCACAAATGGACCAACACACTAGTAGGGGAAGTCTTGGATTTCAGGGTCGTTAGTCCTGATACTGTTAGCAGTTTGTCAAATGCAAGGGCACAGGGCATGATCAAGAGTTTACACATGATCTGAGACTTAGAGGGATTCCAGGTGTCTTAGTGAATTGAGTCAAGATTTAAATAGCTTCCTACCGGCTGGAATCACTATCGGGTCATAAGGTCCACTAGGAAAAAGGTGAAAGACATATTTAAAACAAGTCATGATGGCCTGAAGCCAAGCAAGGAAACTTTGCAGTCCAATGAGAAAGGCTTCTGACCACAGGGACCGACAGCGATGCTGGACAGAGGTGGTCCCGGGAAGCAAGTCTGGAAGGGATAAAGCTTGAACAAACAGAAGCAGTGCCAAGTCAAGTTCACCTCAGGAAAGAAGGGTTATGCCTTTCTTTAGAGGCAAAACCAAGGCTCCTGCGGGCTAGGTGCTTGCAAATATCACCGACCAAAGTACCTTTTAGCTCAATGTCAGTTGGAGTTAGGATCAGAAACAGGAACTCTGTTATGCTGTGCAAACAGTTTTTATTTCTAGCTCTCTACGCAGAATGTCATGTTTACCCTTAGTCGTCTGATGAAAGCTCTCTTGGAACATTCCCAGTCTCATCTGCCACCAACTTGTTGGGATCCAAAAGATATCAAGAGACAGGAACAATGAATCTATTCTTCCAAGATGAATGTCGGTGGTGAGGAGGCCACAGGCTTCCGTCAGGTGACCCAAAGAGAAATTTAAAAGAAAATAGATTGCGGATCTGTAGCACAGGATAAGGAACAAAAAGATCAAGTATCTTATTATTTAATAAGCTGAAGACATAAGGTGACTACAAGGACAGGATCTCGGGCTTCATCCTAGAGAACAGTGTCCAGAATGCAACAGGTGGCGACCAGGTTGCACTCTGTGCAGGTTGGAACACACCTATAGGGCTGGAGTCCATCACGAGGACCTGGACACAGTCAAACACACTGGAGAAACATTGGTTCCATTTCCATGGTATGGTGGAGTGAGCTACCTATGGTAATATTGATGAGTCTGAGAAGCTTGACCTTGGAGAAGAAACAGCCTGCGGGTGATGTAATGCTACATCTGAAGACCCACCATACGGAAGAGAACTGTACAGCATGATGAGGTGGACAAGACCTTCTCCTCTAGGCTTCCAGGTAACAGAGCAGCTTCTTAGAGGGAAGAGGGATGGGTCAGGGGTCCCCAGGACCGTGCTGGGTTCACAGATGCACTAGAAGACCTCACAGGTCTCGGGACTTGTTATGCTCATGGTTACGGTTTGTCACAGTGAAAAGACACAAAGCAAAGTCAGCAGAGGGAAAAGGTGCACAGGGCCAAGTTCAGGGGAAACCAGGCACGAGTCTCCACCTCATGCCAGGGGAGCAGCCCAGGACACACTTAATTCCTCCAGCCGTGATTTGTAATGACATGAGCAGTGCTGTCTACCAGGAAAGCTCACTCGAGTCTTGAAACCCGGTGTTTTTATCAAGGGTCAGTCACATAGGCTCATGTTGCCTGTGTGTCTGAACATGGTTTCTAAAGCTCCAGACCCCCAGAGGGAGAGCAGGTATTCACTGTAAATCACATGACTTACGCTACCCAGGCAACCTTGGAAGTATGGTTCAAGATCCCAAGGGTAAAAAGCACTCTTATCGGTGGAACATTCCAAGAGCTTAGCTCATAGGAGCCAAACAAAGATCAATTACCAAAATGGGCATTTCTCGGGCATGTGCAGCCCAGGCTTGCTGGGTTAACTCTTTCCTGTACAAAGGGTCAGGCTGGTGAGTCCACCGCAAGCTCTCATGTATAAACACTGACCCCCCTTGACTGCAGCCTGCTTTTGCCTGGCTCGTTGTGGGAGAATCAGGGGAATTGGAGCAAGGTTCATTTGGAGTTAAAATCCTTCTCTATCCCTTATAAACTCTATTAAATTAAGCAAATGACTCACCTTAATTTGGGCAAGTTGCTCAACATAAGATACCTTGGTGAACCACAAAAGGAATTACTGGCATGGTTTGCAAAATGTACCCAGCAAACCAATGGGATAAAGTAGATGCTATGTGAATACTGTACTAGTTTCATTCTGCCCTGGATCTGAGAAAGCGGGACTCCTGGTGAGTCATGATAGGCCCTGTTCCTCTATTTCTCCAGCGCTTTTCAAACTTCAGAGTGCACACAAATCAACCGGGGGTGTTGACAACATGCAGATTAGGACTCAGTGGTTTTGGAGATGGGCCTGAAATTCTGAATTTTTAACCAGCTTAATGATGGGGTGATGTTGGTGCTTCTGGACCATGGACCACGGGTTAAGTCAAGAGATGCTACAACACCCTCCATCTTTCTGGCTGGGGCAGTACTGTGTCATGGAGAAAAACAGATCATATATTCATTGTAGGCTCTTTGTTTTTCCACCCTCAAACATCCTTTTCCTTCTCAGCCACCTCACCTCAATCTGGTAGGACCTACGATGGTATGGAACAGTAGTTTTCAAGTATTACTCTTCAAGGAATTCCCTGGATTTCCCGGTTAAAAGTGTCGATTACGGATCCCCACTCCACTGTGGGTCAGGTGTGACAAGAAGCCCAGGAAATGGATTTTTTGCTGTGTCATTTTTTTTAAAGAGGGAGAACCCTGGGTCATCAGATTTAGGTACCAGAGACTCCAGGATTTCTATATAGAAGGAGCTTAGGTGCATCCAAAGGGTAGCATTTCAGGACACGGAGGCTGTTTAGAAGCTGTGTTTGTAGAGCAGGCGCCCGGTTTTGGGTGGCTGAGATTGTGTATTTGTTGGGATGACACTGTGGGACTTGATGGAGGTTTTGGGGTCTCTAGAACCCTTCGAAGCCGCTCCTCAGTGCAGCCTCTGGAGGGAAACGATCATGAACCACACTGTAGAAGGAGCAACGGGGACTTCCCTGGCTGTCCAGTGGGTAAGACTCCGTGCTTCCACTGCAGTGGGCATGGGTTCGATCCCTGGTGGAGGAACTAAGATCCCACATGCCATGCGGCATGGCCAAAAAAAGAAAACAAATCATGGGCAAAGCAAAAAAAAAAAAAAAAAAAGAAGGAGCAAGGGCCCCTGGTCAACTGCGTTACTTTTGAAAGCCTGGGTTGGGTTGTCTCGTCAGTTGCAAGGGGAAGGCCAGTGCTCGCCCTAAGTAGGATTTGATCATCTCAGAGCTCAAGGGAGACGCCCAGGGAATTCTGTCTGTCCTTTTGATTAGCTCTCATATACCTGAATTGAGTAGGGAGTTTCTCAGTACTCAGCTTCTCTTTATCTTCTTCAAAAATGACCTAGAGAGGGTTGAAGCATGAACTTGAGGAAAGGATGAAAGCCCGGCCTCCTGCTCACATTGGACCTTCTTCTAGCAGCTCGTCCAGGGTAGCCATCACAACGATGGCAAGGATACTGTTCTAGAGCCACGCAAACCCCGGTGGAAGACGCCAGTCTAGATTTCTAGTTACAGGGCCCCCCGACTTGTCACACACTCACAGGAGCACGTGGGCACTGCCTCCTGAAATGGAAGGGACCTTGAGTCCCAATCCCAGCCCTTCCTTTGCTTGTATGGTCGAGGAGACTGAGATAGGAGAGGTTTGACGGTGGCTTCGGTGACAGTGTTAGGACTGCAAACCCTGCCCCGTAGCTCCCAAATGATCGTTTTGGTCCCTGCCCCATCTGCTTCCCTCCAGATAGGAGCAGATTAGCTTCTTCCAAAACAGTTTGCCCTGTGGGAAACTGACTCGGGGGTCAGTAACACACATTCGTATTGACTTACGGAATAGTCAGGCTGCTGCAAGGGTCGATGCTAGTTTTCTTCCCTTGACATATTTAGCAATAATTTAGGCTAGGGGGAAAATAGGATGCCTTCTGGAATGGATGTTAGGTATAAAGTGTTGTACATCGGCAAGAGCAGTGCAACAAAGCCAGGAGACCAAAATGTTAGATGGTGACATTAAAATCACGCTACACACACCTTAGGTGGGTAAATAATGCAAGCTGTGACTATGATGACATACCTGTAGGCTGCTTTTGCTTTTTATTGTGGTTTTTGTTTATGGTTGATTTATGGTGGTGATTTTTTTTAATGTTATTGAAGTATAGTTGATTTACAATGTTGTGTTAATTTCTGCTGTACAGCAAAGTGATTCGGTTTTATATATATATATATTCTTTTTCATGTTCTTTTCCATTATGGCTTATCACAGGATACTGAATATAGTTCCGTGTGCTATACAGTAGGACCTTGTTGTGTATCCATTTTATATATAATAGTTTGCCTCTGCTAACTCCAAACTCCCAACCCTTCCCTCCCTCCCCCCTCCCCCTTGGCAACCACAAGTCTGTTCTCTGTGTCGGTGAGTCTGTTTCTGTTTTGTAAATATGTTCATTTGTGTTATATTTTAGATTCCAGATGTAAGTGATATCGTATGGTATTTGTCTTTCTCTGTCTGACTTACTTTGCTTACTATGATAATCTACAGGTTCATCCATGTTGCTGCAAATGGCATTATTTTGTTCTTTTTTATGGCTGAGTGGTATTCCATAGTATATATGTACCATATCTTCTTTATTCATCTGTCCAGGTACATTTAGGTTGTTTCCATGTCTTGGCTATTGTAAATAGAGCTGCTGTGAACATTGGGGTGCATGTATCTTTACGAATTATAGTTTTTTCCAGATATATGCCCAGGAGTGGGATTGCTGAATCATATGGCAACTCTATTTTTAGTTTTTCGAGGAACCTCCATATTGTTTTGCATAGTGACTACATGTGGTGGTGATGTTTTAATTGTCTTGAAAAAATGATACCAAAACTCCTCTATCCAAATGAATATTTCCTTTCGAAGTAGTCAACTTGTAAGGCCAAATACTTATTCCAGTGATGTTAACACTACTTAAAATGTTCTTTTAAACGCCTCTTTCACAGCCAAAGGCATTATCTTGAAATATTCTTATTAACAGTAGAGTTTTCCGTGGACCCTAGGTTGATGTTTGGGATCACACGCACTCACGCACACACACACACACACACACACACACACACACACACACACACACACACACACACAGGCAGAGGACGTCCATGTTCGATGATCTGTCCATTACCCATGGCACTCTCCTCTGTATCTGATACAAAGAAGAGGGAAAGGAGAGGCTTTGGACCCAAAGCCAAGTCAGAGCAGCAGACGGAGGCTCCCTGGGTTTTCTTTGACTCAGTGAAGCCACTGCGTCCCAGCCCTGGTTCTCCGTGACCTGCCCACTGCAGGAAGCCATGAGGGTGAGGCAGGGAGGCACAGCAGTAGTGGGACATTGACAGGAAGCCCAGAGGAGAGCATTTTGAAGCATCTGCTCTTTTCTCTATTTGAGAAACCCAACCCGTTGGTGCTGCAGAGCTTGTTCTTTCCCAAGGGCTGAGATGCTGCATCGTTTCCCAGGGAGCCACGGTCATCAGCCCCATTCAGAGCCTCTGGATCGAGGCCAGGGTTAAAGAGAGCCTCCTGTGAAGGTCTTCATGCAGGATAGAAAGGCAGGAAAAACCTGAGCCAGGGTTGAGAGCCATCAGCCTGCTGTCGTTCTTTGCGTTCACCAGGGACTTATTCCTAAGGGCGTCGCTCATTAAGGAAGATGGCTGACAAAGTGGAAATCCAAAGAACATATTGAGTCCGTGGAATGAAGTATAGATTCCTGAAGTGGGGACAAATGTGATATATATGTGTGTGTGTGTGTGTGTGTGTGTATATATATACTGATAGATAATATATAACTCATTAATTTTGTAGGTGCATTTCATATAGTTTAAAAAAATGTAGGTGTACTTCACGTCATGCAAAAATACAAATGCCAGGGCAAAACATTAAGAAGAAAATTCCTATTTTATGCGGATAGAAGGCCACAGGGTGTGAGATGGAGGTGCTGTAGGAAGATACAGCTTCAGTTGTCTGCACGACATCACTGCTGTCTGTTGGCCGGCGTGCCCCGGCGTTTATTTTATATGGCCTCTCACTCTCTAAGACAGTGCACTTGGCTTCCTCGACCTAGGATGCTCTCTGAGTTCCTTTCCCAGGGAGCGAGAGCGGAAAGTCAAGGTTGATTGAGGTGTGCTCTTCAGACTTCACAAAGCACCCCTGTCCACCGCATTCTCGTGGTCAAAGCACAGCACAATTTTAACCCCAGTTCAAATGTGTGGAAACAGACCCCCTGCCTTTATGGGAGGAGCGGCAACTGGGAGGCGTGATGCAGGGGACCTCGCTGTGACTGGCAGCATTTCTTCCTGAACTCTTCCCTGCCTGACCTGCACTTCCGTCCTGATTTCTGAGGCTCGTGCCTTAAACCCTCACGTGGTTCCTTTGCATCACGCAGTTTCCATCTCCTGGGAGATGAAATCTGCCAGAAGGACAATATAAAGGAAGATCTACAGAAAACATTTCATCTTGACTATACAATTTTTTAAATAAAACCTTGACAGGTTTTGGCAGCCTGCAGTTAAATTTACTTATTTCATTGCTCATTTACTTTAACTTACTTAGTTAAGGTATCTCAGTAAGTAATGCGTGCACATGGTACAAAATTCAACGGTATGAAAGGGCAAACAGTGTAAAGGAAAGACTCCTTGCTGTACTGTTTCCCTCTGCCACCCAGTTCCACCCCCAAAGTAAACCGTGTAGCTGAATTTGTGCAAAATTTCCATTTACCTAATTTTATCCTATTCGAATCAAATACTCCCGACTAAGTGAGGAGAAACCCATAGAGACAGGGTCAGGGGTGGTATTTATTTGAAGTCAGCAACTGACTGTAGCACTTTGTGCTGCTTGGAAGATTAGAAGCCTAGGTGGTGTGGGGATGTGGAGATGAATATAGATAAAAATCCAGGGCGCCTCACTACATCATCCTCAGCTGCAAAGTGCCCCGCAAGGCGACAGTGTGGAGGATGACAAATTATCAGTCTGGTCTCCCAAAGCATTTGCAAAAGCAGTTTTTTAAAGGACCTATAAAATATTAATAAGGTCCACATGTTTATTTAGCCGATGCATAATACTCATGCATCATGTCACCTCTAGTACTACATTGACACTTGTCTGGGACGCTGCAAAGGGACTGTTTTGACACAAGAAGATTCAGGAAATAGACTTGAGCTTGTCAGAAGGCAGGAAAAATTACTGAAACGTATATAGGATTTGTGATTCATTTCAGAAGCATACTCGGGGCAGAAGCTAGGCTGCAGCAGGTTAAGGAGTCATAGACAAGAGAGAGAACATCATAGACAAGTCTGTTAGTAAAGCTGGCTGTGAAGCAGAAAGAAAGAGCTGGATCCCATCCTGTCATCACAAGAGTGAATGTTTTTTTATAGGAAGGACTTCCCATCAGCCTTCCCTGTTGCTATGAGCCAGCTTACTGTTGGAATAGAGCACGTTTTCTGGAGAATCAGAGATACCCCACCCCATCTTCAGTAGATAGCCTGCCTCCTGCAACTGTAGAGACACCTCAGGCCCCATGATCTGGGTCAGGGATGACTAACAGAGTTGACTGTATACACCTTGTCCTGTCTGATTTACACAATGCCATCTCATCACCACAGCAATCCAGGCAGGTGCTGAGTAGCTGTTTGGCAGGTCCAACAAGATGAGGAAACTGAGGTCTAGAGAGAATAGCTGATTTTCTCCAGGTGGCAAGGCTAATATCAGACCCCAAGCAGTGTGATTACAGAAGCCACCAAGGTATACCACCACCCCTATCTGAGATTCACACACAAGAACGTCGGGACCTAGGTAAAAGCATGCAAAGGTGTTTGATCATACAAACTGATCTTGTTTTTTGTTTTAAAGTTTTTTTTTTCTTTTTATTTTTTTGGCCGCGTTGGGTCTTAGTTGCGGCATGTGGGATCTTCATTGAGGCATGCGGGATCTTTTTTGTTGCGGCGCTCAGGCTTCTCTCTAGTTGCTGCACTCGGGCTCAGTAGTTGTGGCGTGTGGGCTTAGTTGCCCCACAGCATGTGGGATCTTAGTTCCCCGACCAGGAATCGAACCCACATCCCCTGCATTGCAAGGCAGATTCTTTACCACTGGACCACTGGGGAAGTCCCTCAATCTTGTTTTTAAAATTTTTTAAATTGAACTATAGTTGATTTACATTGTGTGTTAGTTTCAGGTGTACAGCAGAGTTATTCATATAAATATATATATATATATAATATATATATTACATATATAATCTTTTACAGATTCTTTTCCATTATAGGTTATTACAGGATACTGAATACAGTTCCCTGTGCTATACAGTAGGTCTTTGTTGTTTCTCTGTTTTATATATAGTAGTGTGTATATCTGCTAATTCCAAACTCCTAATTTATCCCCGCCCCCCCATTTCCCCTGTGGTAACTGTAAGTTTGTTCTGTCTATGAGTCTGTTTCTGTTTTGTAAATAAGTACATTTGTATCATTTTTTAGATTCCACATATAAGTGATACCATATGGTATTTGTCTTTCATCGTCTGACTTACTTTACTGAGTATGATCATCTCTAGGTCCATCCATGTTTGTGCAGATGGCATTATTTCATTCTTTTTTTTATGGCTGAATAGTATTCCATTGTATATATGTACCACATCTTCTTTATCCATTCCTCTCTTGATGGACACTTAGGTTGCTTCCATGTCTTAGCTATTGTGAATAGTTCATTAAGTGAGGCCATCTTTTGTTTTTTTAACATCTTTATTGGAGTATAATCGCTTTACAATGGTGTGTTAGTTTCTGCTGTATAACAAAGTTATACATATACATATATCCCCATATCTCCTCCCTCTTTTGTCTCCCTCCCACCCTCCCTATCCACCCCTCTAGGTAGACAGAAACCACCGAGCTGATCTCCCTGTGCTATGCGGCTGCTTCCCACTAGCTATCTATTTTACATTTGGTAGTGTATATATGTCCATGCCACTCTCTCACTTCATCCCAGCTTACCCTTCCCCCTCCCCGTGTCCTCAAGTCTATTCTCTATCTCTGCGTCTTTATTCCTGTCCTGCCCCTAGGTTCATCAGAACCTTTTTTTTTTAGATTCCATATATATGTGTTAGCATGTGGTATTTGTTTTTCTCTTTCTGACTTACTTCACTCTGTATGAGAGTCTCTACGTCCACCCACCTCACTACAAATAACTCAATTTCATTTCTTTTTATGGCTGCGTAATATTCCATTGTATATATGTGCCACATCTTCTTTATCCATTCATCTGCCGATGGACACGTAGGTTGCTTCCATGTCCTGGCTATTGTAAATAGAGCTGCAATGAACATTGTGGTACATGACTATTCTTTTTTTTTTTTTTTAATTTATTTATTTTTGCTGTGTTGGGTCTTCATTTCTGTGCAAGGGCTTTCTCTAGTTGCGGCAAGTGGGGACCACTCTTCATCGCGGTGCGCGGGCCTCTCACTATCGCGGCCTTTTTCTTGTTGCGGAGCACAGGCTCCAGACGCGCAGGCCCAGTAGTTGTGGCTCACGGGCCTAGTTGCTCCGCGGCATGTGGGATCTTCCCAGACCAGGTCTCGAACCCGTGTCCCCTGCATTGGCAGGCAGATTCTCAACCACTGCGCCACCAGGGAAGCCCCATGACTATTCTTGAATTATAGTTTTCTCAGGGTATGTGCCCAGTAGCAGGATTTCTGGGTTGTATGGTAGTTCTGTTTTTAGTTTTTTAAGGAACCTCCATACTGTTCTCCATAGTGGCTGTATCAATTTACATTCCCACCAATAGTGCAAGAGTGTTCCCTTTTCTCCACACCCTCTCCAGCATTTATTGTTTGTAGATTTTTTGATGATGGCCATTCTGACCAGTGTGAGTCGATACCTCATTGTAGTTTTGATTTTTGTTTCTCTAATGATTAGTGATGTTGAGCATCCTTTCATGTGTTTGTTGGTAATCTGTATATCTTCTTTAGAGAAATGTCTATTTAGGTCTTCTGCCCATTTTCGGATTGGGTTGTTTGATTTTTTGATGTTGAGCTGCATGAGCTGCTTGTATATTTTGGAAATTAATCCTTTGTTTCATTTGCAAATATTTTCTCCCATTCTGAGGGTTGTCTTTTCGTCTTGTTTATGTTTTCCTTTGCTGTGCAAAAGATTTTAAGTTTCGTTAGGTCACATTTGTTTATTTTTGGTTTTATTTCCATTTCCCTGGGAGGTGGGTCAAAAAGGATCTTGCTGTGATTTATGTCATGGAGTGTTCTGCCTATGTTTTCCTCTAGAGTTTTATAGTGTTTGGCCTTACATTTAGGTCTTTAATCCACTTTGAGTTTATTTTTGTGTATGGTGTAAGGGAGTGTTCTAATTTCATTCTTTTACATGTAGCTGTCCAGTTTTCCCAGCACCACTTATTAAAGAGGGTGTCTTTTCTCCATTGAATACTTTTGCCTCCTTTATCACAGATAAGGTGACCATATGTGCATGGGTTTATCTCTGGGCTTTCTATCCTGTTCCATTGATCTATGTTTCTGTTTTTGTGCCAGTACCATAGTGTCTTGATTACTGTAGCTTTGTAGTATAGTCTGAAGTCTGGGAGCCTGATTCCTCCAGCTCCGTTTTTCTTTCTCAAGATTGCCTTGACTATTCGGGGTCTTTTGTGTTTCCATACAAATTGTGAATTTTTTTGTTCTAGTTCTGTGAAAAATGCCATTGGTAGTTTCATTGGGATTGCGTTGAATCTGTCAATTGCTTTGGGTAGTATAGTCATTTTCACAATGTTGATTCTTCCAACCAAGAACGTGGTATATCTCTCCATCTGTTTGTATTATCTTTAATTTTTTTCATCAGTCTCTTATAGATTTCTGCATACAGGTCTTTTTTTTTCCTTAGGTAGGTTTATTCCTAGGTATTTTATTCTTTTTGTTGCAATGGTAAATGGGAGTGTTTCCTTAATTTCTCTTTCAGATTTTTCATCATTAGTGTATAGGAATACAAGAGATTTCTGTGCATTATTTTTGTATCCTGCTACTTTACCAGATTCATTGATTGGCTCTAGTAGTTTTCTGGTAGCATCTTTAGGATTCTCTATGTATAGTATCACGTCATCTGCAAACAGTGGCAGTTTTACTTCTTCTTTTCCGATTTGGATTCCTTTTATTTCTTTTTCTTCTCCGATTGCTGTGCCTAAAACTTCCAAAACTATGTTGAATAATAGTGGTGAGAGTGGGCAAACCTGTCTTTTTCCTGATCTTAGTGGAAATGGTGTCAGTTTTTCACCATTGAGAACAATGTTGGCTGTGGGTCTGTCATATGTGGCCTTTATTATGTTGAGATAAGTTCCCTCTATGCCTACTTTCTGGAGGGTTTTTACCATTAATGGGTGTTGAATTTTGTCAGAAGCTTTTTCTGCATCTGGTGAGATGATCATATGGTTTTTCTCCTTCAATTTGTTAATATGGTTTATCACAATGAGTGATTTGTGTATATTGAAGAATCCTTGCATTCCTGGGATAAACCCCACTTGATCATGGTGTATGATCCTTTTAATGTGCTGTTGGATTCTGTTTGCTAGTATTTTGTTGAGGATTTTTGCATCTATGTTCATCAGTGATATTGGCCTGTAGTTTTCTTTTTTTTGTGGCATCTTTGTGTGGTTTTGGTATCAGGGTGATGGTGGCCTCGCAGAATGAGTTTGGGAGTGTTCCCCCCTCTGCTATATTTTGGAAGAGTTTGAGAAGGATAGGTGTTAGCTCTTCTCTAAACGGTGATAGAATTCGCCTGTGAAGCCATTTGGTCCTGGGCTTTTGTTTGTTGGAAGATTTTTAATCAGAGTTTCAATTTCAGTGCTTGTGATTGGTCTGTTTATATTTTCTATTTCTTCCTGGTTCAATCTCGGACGGTTGTGCTTTTCTAAGAATTTGTCCATTTCTTCCAGGTTGTCCATTTTACTGGCATATAGTTGCTTGTAGTAATCTCTCATAATCCTTTGTATTTCTGCAGTGTCAGTTGTCACTTCTTCTTTTTCATTTCTTATTCTGTTGATTTGAGTCTTCTCCCGTTTTTTCTTGTTGAGTCTGGCTAATGGTTTATCAATTTTGTTTATCTTCTCAAAGAACCAGCTTTTAATTTATTGATCTTTGGTTTCATTTCCTTCATTTCTTTTTCATTTATTTCTGATCTGATCATTATGATTTCTTTCCTTCTGCTAACTTTGGGGTTTTTTTGCTCTTCTTTCTCTAATTGCTTTAGGTGTAAGGTTAGGTTGTTTATTTGAGATGTTTCTTGTTTCTTGAGGTAGGATTGTATTGCTATAAACTTCCCTCTTAGAACTGCTTTTGCTGCATCCCATAGGTTTTGGGTAGTCATGTTTTCATTGTCATTTGTTTCTAGGTAGTTTTTGATTTCCTCTTTGATCTCTTCAGTGATCCCTTGGTTATTTAGTAGTGTATTGTTTAGCCTCCACGTGTTTGTATTTCTAACAGTTTTTTTTTTTTTTCCTGTAATTGATATCTAGTTTCGTAGTGTTGTGGTCAGAAAAGATACTTGTTACGATTTCAATTTTCTTAAATTTACCAAGGCTCGAATTGTGACCCAAGATATGATCTATCCTGGAGAATGTTCCATCAGCACTTGAGCAGAAAATGTATCTGTTGTTTTCGGATGGAATGGCCTATAAATATCAATTAAGTCCATCTTGTTTAATGTATCATTTAAAGCTTGTGTTTCCTTATTTATTTTCATTTTGGATGATCTATCCATTGGTGAAAGTGGGTTGTTAAAGTCCCCTACTATGATTGTGTTACTGTCAATTTCGCCTTTTATGGCTGTTAGCATTTGCCTTATGTATTGAGGTACTCTTATGTTGGGTGCATAAATATTTACAATTGTTATATCTTCTTGGAGTGATCCCTTGATCATTATGTAGTGTCCTTCTTTGTCTCTTGTAATAGTCTTTATTTTAAAGCCTATTTTGTCTGATATGAGAATTGCTACTCCAGCTTTCTTTTGATTTCCATTTGCATGGAATATCTTTCTCCATCCCCTCACTTTCAGTCTGTATGTGTCCCTAGGTCTGAAGTGGGTCTCCTGTAGACAGCATATATACGGGTCTTGTTTTTGTATCCATTCAGCCAGTCTATGTCTTTTGGTTGGAGCATTTAATCCATTACACTTAAGGTAGTTATCGATATATATGTTCCTATTACCATTTTCTTAATTGTTTTCGGTTTGTTATTGTAAGTCTTTTCCTTCTCTTATGTTTCCTCCCTACAGAAGTTCCTTTAGCATTTGTTGTAGAGCTGGTTTGGTGGTGCTGAATTCTCTTACCTTTTGCTTATCTGTAAAGGTTTTAATTTCTCCATCGAATCTGAATGAGATACTTGCTTGGTAGAGTAATCTTGTTTGTAGGTTTTTCCCTTTCATCACTTTAAACATGTCCTGCTACTCCCTTCTGGCTTGCAGAGTTTCTGCTGAAATATCTGCTGTTAACCTTATAGGGATTCCCTTGTATGTTAATTGTTGCTTTTCCCTTGTTGCTTTTAATATTTTTCTTTGTATTTAATTTTTTTTTAAATGTCTGTCCCTTTTTTTTAATATTCACTTTTTAATATTTATTTATTTATTTTATTTATGGCTGTGTTGGGTCTTCGTTTCTGTGCGAGGGCTTTCTCTAGTTGTGGCAAGCAGGGACCACTCTTCATTGCGGTGCGCGGGCCTCTCACTATCACGGCCTCTCTTGTTGCGGAGCGCAGGCTCCAGACGCGCAGGCTCAGTAATTGTGGCTCACGGGCCCAGCTGCTCCGCGGCATGTGGGATCTTCCCAGACCAGGGCTCGAACCCGTGTCCCCTGCATTGGCAGGCAGATTCTCAACCACTGCGCCACCGGGGAAGCCCTGTATTTAATTTTTGATGCTTTGATTATTATGTGTCTTGGCGTGTTTCTCCTTGGATTTATCCTGTATGGGACTCTCTGCATTTCCTGGACTTGATTGACTATTTCCTTACCCATATTAGTGAAGTTTTGAACTATAATCTCTTCAAATATTTTCTCAGTTGTTTTCTTTTTCTCTTCTTCTTCTGGGACCCCTATAATTCAAATGTTGGTGCGTTTAATGTTGTCCCAGAGGTCTCTGAGATTATCCTTACTTCTTTTTCTTCTTTTTTCATTATTCTGCTCTGCGGTAGTTATTTCCACTATTTTTTTTTCCAGGTCACTTTTCCATTCTTCTGCCTCAGTTATTCTGCTATTGATTTCTTCTAGATAATTTTTAATTTCATTTATTGTGTTGTTCATCATTGTTTGTTTCCTCTTTAGTTCTTCTAGGTCCTTGTTAAACGTTTCTTGTCTTCTCTATTCTATTTCCAAGATTTTGGATCATCTTTCCTATCATTACTCTGAATTCTTTTTCAGGTAGACTGCCTATTTCCTCTTCGTTTGTTTGATCTGGTGGGTTTTTCACTTGCTCCTTCATCTGCTGTGTATTTCTCTGTCTTCTCATTTTGCTTAACTTACTGTGTTTGGGGTCTCCATTTCACAGGCTGCAGGTTTGTAGTTCCCTTTATTTTTGGTGTCTGCCCCCAGTGGGTAAGGTTGGTTCAGTGGGTTGTGTAGGCTTCCTGGTGGAGGGGACTGGTGCCTATGTTGTTGTGGATGAGGCTGGATCTTGTCTTTCTGGTTGGTAGGACCACGTCCAGTGGTGTGTTCTGGGGTGTTGTGAACCTGTTATGATTTTAGGCAGCCTCTCTGCTAATGGGTGGGTTTGTGTTCCTGTCTTGCTAGTTGTTTGGCATGGGGTGTCAAGCACTGTAGCTTGCTGGTCGTTGAGTGGAGCTGGGTCTTAGCGTTGAGCTGGAGATCTCTGGGAGAGCTATCACCATTTGATATTATGTGGGGCTGGGAGGTCTCTTTTGGACCAGTGTCCTGAACTTGGCTCTCCCACCTTAGAGGCTCAGGCCTGACACCCAGTCAGAGCACCAAGACCCTGTCAGCCACATGGCTCAGAAGAAAAGGGAGAAAAAGAAAGAAAGAGAGAGAGGAAGAAAAAAATAAATAAATAAAATAAAGTTATTAAAATAGAAACAAATTTTTAAAAATAAAAAAGTAATAAAAAAAAAAGAGAGAAAGAAGGGAGCAAGCAAACCAAAACACAAATCCTCCAATGATAACAAGCACTAAAAACTATACTAAAAACAAAACAAAACACAAAAAACGGAGAGACAGAACCCTAGGACAAATAGCAAAAGCAAAGCTATACAGAGAAAAATCACACAAAGAAACATACACATACACACTCACAAAAAGAGAAAACGGAAAAAATATATATATATATAAAATTAAAAATGGAAGAGAGCAACCAAATTAATAAACAAATCCACCAGTGATAATAAGCTCTAAATACTAAACTGAGATAAACATAACACCAGAAACAAATTAGAGGCACAAAGGAGACCCCAAGTCTACAGTTGCTCCCAAAGTCCACCGCCTCAATTTTGGGATGATTCGTTGTCTATTCTGGTATTCCACAGATGCAGGGTACATCAAGTTGATTGTGGGGATTTAATCTGCTGCTCCTGAGGCTGCTGGGAGAAATTTCCCTTTCTCCTCTTTGTTCGCACAGCTCCTTGGGTTCAGCTTTGGATCTGGCCCCGCCTCTGTGTGTAGGTCACCTGAGGACGTCTGTTCTTCACTCAGACAGGACGGGGTTAAAGGAGCAGCTGCTTCGGGGGCTCTGGCTCACTCACGCCGGGGGGAGGGAGGGGTACAGAACGTGGGGTGAGCCTGTGGTGGCTGAGGCCAGCGTGACATTGCAACAGCCTGAGGCGCGCCATGTGTTCTCCCGGGGAGGTTGTCCCCTGGATCACGGGAGCCTGGCCGTGGCGGGCTGCACAGGCTCCCGGGAGGGGCGGTGTGGAGAGTGACCTGTGCTCACACACAGGCTTCTTGGTGGCGGCAGCAGCAGCCCCAGCGTCTCACGCCCGTCTCTGGGGTGCGCGCTGATAGCCGCGGCTCGTGCCCGTCTCTGGGGCTCGTTTAGGCGGTGCTCTGAATCCCCTCTCCTCACGCACCCAAAGCAATGGTCTCTTGCCTCTTAAGCAGTTCCAGACTTTTTCCCAGAGTCCTTCCCGGCTAGCTGTGGTGCACTAGCCCTCTTCAGGCTGTGTTCACGCAGCCAATCCCAGTCCTCTCCCTGGGATCTGACCTCCAAAGCCCGAGCCTCAGCTCCCAGCCCCGCCCGCCCCGGCGGGTGAGCAGACAAGCCTCTCGGGCTGGTGAGTGCTGCTCGGCACCGATCCTCTGTGCGGGAATCTCTCCGCTTTGCCCTCTGCACCCGTGTTGCTGCGCTCTCCTCCATGGCTCTGAAGCTTCCCCCCTCCCGCCACACCCCGTCTCCGCCAGTGAAGGGGCTTCCTAGTGTGTGGGAAAATTTCCTTCTTCCCAGCTCCCTCCCAGAAGTGCGGGTCCTGTCCCTAATCTTTTGTCTCTGTTTTTCCTTTTTTCTTTTGCCCTAACGAGGTACGTGGGTAGTTCTTGCTTTTTGGGAAGTCTGAGGTCTTCTGCCAGCGTTCAGTAGGTGTTCTGTAGGAGTTGTTCCACAAGTAGATGTAGTTCTGATGTATTTGTGGGGAGGAAGGTGATCTCCACGTCTCACTCCTTCGCCATCTTGAAGGTGCCCACATCTTCTTTATCCATTCATCTGTCGATGGACATTTAGGTTGCTTCCATGTCTTGGCTATTGTAAATAGTGCTGCAATGAACACTGGGGTGCGTGTATGTTTTCGAATTATGGTTTTCTCAGGATATATGTCCAGGATGTAAGTAATCAAGCCTTAGGCAACTTGAAAGAAAGCAGCTTGATGTTGGAAATAGAAGTTTTACCTGGAAGCTCTCAGAGACTTTGGTCCACCTCTTCATACTGACTGTACCAGTCAGGATTTTCCAGAGAAACAAAACGAATAAGACAGACCTTTGTCATCTATCTCTCTATCTGTCTACCTCTCTACCTTGCTTTCTTCTCTAATGCTTCACTGGCAATCCTGTTCTTTTCATTATTTCAACAGACTTGTCCACTATAACATCCCTACAAAGACTAACTATTTACCAGTCCCTTTAATGTGTCAGTTAAGAAGCCTGATTTCCTGGGATCCCAGGAGATGAACACATGCTTTGGCTATAATGGATTCTGGTGAAAATCATGTCCAGTGAAATTAATTAATTATGCAGTTAATATCTGAACATGTTTTGTATTTCTATCAATCTACTACCTATCTCTCAACCATGTAGCCAGGCATGAATACTGACAGAGTTGCCTTATTTACAAAAGTGCTGCCTAATCATTGTTTTATTCTAAATTTCATTTGTACATCGGATTACAAAGCCAACTATTAACTCTGAAAGTTAATGTCTTCAAAAGCAATATGGCTCTATTATTTCATCGACGGTCACTCAATACAATTTAATAGAGGTATGGTGCCAGAAAATCTCTTTACTCAAACATAGCTTTTGCAGCTTATGATTTGAAAGCAAAACAATAAACTTTTAATCTCTGCAAACATCTTATGTTATTTTATGCAATATTCCATAGCTAAGAAACTCTACCTTTTTTCCTCTTCTAGTTAGTGTGTGCACTTTAAGTATTAAATGGAAGACGTAGATCCTGAGAAGAGAAACGACATACATAAAAAGATACGTGAATAGTTAATAATAAAAGTAGAAAATATATTACAAAATAAAGAAATTTTATTTTTTCCTAGAGTGCCCTTTTTCTTTTAAAATCTTTTTTGTAAATTATGTTTCTTGGTTCCCTGCATGGCTTAAATGTTCTCTGATGTCTTTGCAATGATATTGCTCTGCAGAGATACCTGAATTATGTCAGATCTACAGATCACATGAGTATGTAGCCATAGCAACAGACAGCACAGGTAATGGTTCTGATTTTATAGAGATTCATGAGCCCTTAAAATTAGACCTTTTCCATTTTAAGAAAAAAAAAAAAAAGAAACATCTCTACCTTTAAGAATTAGGTATACTGAAAACTTTTACCCATTACAATCATATGCACAAATGATGGCTTCATAATTAAAGTGAGTGAATAAGATGCAGTGAATAAAATGTAGACCCTATGTTGAAAATGTCAGAAGTGTAAACTGTACGTTGAAATAGGAAATCCATTAAGCACACTACTTCATGTGAGTGGAAAGAGTCGTCTAAATTATATTACCGTTTGAAGGTATATACATGTTTACTACTTTAAGGATTTGCACAACATATGAAGGAGAGCTTTGCTTTGCAAGATAACGTTTTGCCAGGTGACATCCAAGCCTTCGTGAATTCTCTATTCGTCAGGTCAGCAACAATGAGATATTATTATACGAGGGGAATATCTTAATTAAAGAGTGCAGCTTAATCTGGTATTCACGGAAGTGGCTTTTCATCAGGTGTGGAAACTGGATTAACACCCGATTTTCTTCTAACTACACCATACTTTCTGACACTCGGGAAACTCTCCAGTAAGGATACATGGAAATTATGAGAAGCTGATGTAAACTTTTGAAGACGTACATTATGCACATTTTTCCAAGGTAAAACAAACATGTTAACATCAATAAACTCTATTCTTGCTGTGACCACCTCATTTTCCTTCTTAATAATCGCCAACTCATCTCCATAAGAAATGATATTGCCAACTCATCTCCATAAGAAATGATATTTAATTTTCAGATCCTCCACCAGTTCATTCCAGCATAAATGATTTGCATCACATCCTCCTCTGGATCAACCATTACTTCTGAGAATCCGTATTTGTGGAAGAACCTTAAATGCATATACCTAAGTGAAAGAAGGCAATCTGAAAAGGCTACGTACTATGATTCCAAGTCTATGATATTCTGAGAGGGCAAAACTATGGAGAGAATTAAAATATCAGTGGTTGCTAGGAATGAAGAAGGGGGTATGAGTAGAGAACAGAGAAATTTTTAGGGCAGTGTAACTACTCCGTATGATACTATAATGACAGGTATATATCATTATACACTTGGCCAAATCCACAGGATGTAAACTATGGACTTTGGGTTATTATGATGTGTGAATATAGGTTCATCCTTGGTTTAAAAAAAAAAAATAGTACCATTCTGGTGAGTGATGTTGATAATGGGGGAGAATATGCATGCGTAGGTGTAGGGGGTATATAGGAAACCTCTGTACCTTCCTCTCAATTTTGTTGGAAACTTGCTCTTAAAAAATTGTCTTAAGAAAAAAAGAACTGGCATTCAATTCTCCTTCCTTCCTCGTTGTTCTGTGTATACCAAGGACACGTCTCAGCTCCTGTGCCCCTAGGTCCTCTCAAAGCAAATGCACAAGGGAACTCGCTCACGCCTCTCAGTGGGCAGCTCATCACGCCCCTTTCCTTTCTCCTTCTCTGTCAACATGTGAGAGCCGATGCTCCAGGTTGGTTTCCGCTTCTGTGTGGGAAGGTCTCAGGTCTGCGTGCGTTTCTTCCGTCTCTACAGGAGTGTGCCCCCCTATTCTGTGGTTTCAGTTACCCTCAGGCAACCGCGATCCAAAAATATTAAAGGGAAAGTTCCAGAAATAAACAAGAAGTTTTAAATGCCACTGTTCTGAGTAGCGTGAAGAAATCTCCTGCTGCCCTGCTCAGCCCCGCTGGGGACATGAATCCTCCCTTCGTCCAGCGTGTCTGGCCTCTCAGTTCCTTAGTAGCCACTGTCGTGGTATCGCAGTGCTTGTGTTCAAGTGGCATTTGTTTGCCAAGGCCCCTTAGGAGGAATTTTGGCATTTCATCCTAGGTAATGTCTTATCGTCCTTCCAGCTGTGAAGTTCGATATGTAAGCTTCATCATGGAAATCAGGTCAAGTGAATCTCAGCTAGAGAATCGGGAAGTGGCTTTTCCTGCATGAAGAAAAGCCCATCCTCGCGTTCTTAGCTGGTCTTACAGACAGGGATGCAGGAGTTTGTATGCAAGGAGTGAGCAGTGTCTGAGAAAAGGCCTCGTGATTAGAGAGGGATTCTGTGGTGTTAAAACAGCCTTTTCCCCATGGGTGAATCACAGAGTCTGATTTTCACAGGACGCTGATTCTGGTCCTCTGATAAACAATTGTTCAGTGATTAAAAAATTTGGGAGTCCTGGATTAAATACATACAGAAGGGTTTTAGGGTTCTGTACTTGTTTTATTTGTATGTTCTTAAAAGCACGACTTCCTAGAATATTTGTCCTACTCAGTTCCAACTCTGAGAGGGTGACGTGAGGTACATCGATTCACAAATTTGTTGGAGTGCAGAACCCTGCTTTTCTTGACTCTCTCAACACCTGTTAGTAAATCTCAAGAGAATGTTCTTCTAAGGTTAACTGCTGAGTCAACTGCTGAGTTAAGGCATTATCTTTTTTAATGCCTTGATTGCAAATACCCCCGAATAGCTAATAGAATGATCCAGTGGCCATCTCTTAGGCCAGAGTTGTTGGCTGCACAGGAAAATCAACAGGGGAATTTTAAAAACGTTATTGCCAGATTCTAATTTACTTGGTCTGGAGAGACACTGGAATTTTTGAAAGCTGCCCAGGTTATTCTAGCATGCAGCCAAGGGTGAGGACCTCGGACGAAATCGTGCTATCTGATAGCTTTGCAATAGAGCTGCGACTTGTGCATTGATTCTTGGGAGGTGAGCCTTAGGTAAAGGTACACAATGATGGGAAATGGGCAAAGGGTATGCCCAGAGCCTGGAAGCAGCCATTAGGGAAAACGCACAACCGTACTGGGGCTTTAGGAAGACCTGAGGTTTTTAAGGTTGGTGTGGGAGGTAATATAGGAGAGAAACTTCAAAAAAGGATCAGGGAATAGACTTGTCCTTCTGCATTTTACACGTTTGCTTTCTGCCAGTCCTGGCTGCTTGGGGAGAAGCAGGGCGGTGGAGATTTACCTTCAAGTGGGAGAAGTTGGTGAGAAGGGTGAGGAATTCCATTTTTGTGTGAAAGATATTGTGCCTATCATGCGTTGGTATCAAGAAACATTCATCTTGGCAAACACAGAGTCCTGGTTTTTTAAACTCTGAATGAACACTTGATGGAAAACACATCCATCAAGAATCAGCCTCGTGCTAGGCGTGGTCATTGTTCAACCCATTCCAAGTTAGAGTTTGTCCTCCTATGAAATTGCCTATCTCTCACGGTGTGTGCTAGCTACAAAGAATATGCTTTCCTCTCTGTGTGTGCCTGGGTACATTCAGTAAAATGCATTCAATTTCTCTTTAATTTGTAAACTGAAGCAAGCAGTCAGTAAGTTGCCCCGAAACCTGTTTATGCACGTGCCTCCGCAGCTAGTCTACAATGCCGTCTCTCTACGGCAGATGGATATTTCTCTTCCAGTCTTGCATAATTAACAAGTGTGATCCCGATCGTGAACATGCATTCTGTTTGCTATTACGTCCCTCCCATCCGCTTTACCGATACGATGAAAATCACAAGTACATTCCAAAAAATATAGGGTAAGATTTATTTTAAAACCCTGTCTACTTGCAGAGGAAAAGCTTTGGACTGTAAATACAGTTGACTGAGGGACAAAATGCAAAATCTTTTCTTTTTATGCTTTTCTGCTTCAGTTCTAAAAGTCATTAATTTTTTTTTAATTGGAGTATAATTGCTTTACAATGGTGTGTTAGTTTCTGCTGTATAACAAAGTGAATCAGCTATACGTATACATATATCCCCATATCTCCTCCCTCTTGCGTCTCCCTGCCACCCTCCCTATCCCACCCCTCTAGGTGGACACAAAGCACCGAGCTGATCTCCTTGTGCTATGCGGCTGCTTCCCCCTAGCCATCCATTTCACATTTGGTAGTGTATATATGTCAATGCTACTTTAACTTTCATCCTGAAAGCATTTTCTTTTCCATCTATACAATGCCCAAGCATATCAGGGAAGTTTAAGCAATAAAGACGCAGAGTTTTTGGTTTCTTTTTTTATTCTTTTGATAACAGTGAGCTGAAGATATCTGGTTAAAGAAAGGCTTTCGGAAATCCCGCGTCGGGTACCGTGCTCATGGCTCTGCTTGCTATGTATTATTTAGGATGTCCTATATGGGAAAATGCACTTGGCGCTCGGGGTTTTGAAAGAGATTTTCAAAAGGATGTTTTGAGCCCGAGTTCTGCTTTTACCAAATCACATCTGCAGCGATGCGTGTCTGCAGGTCCTGTATGCTCAGCGTCCATCTGATGAGAACAGCTGCTCTTGGTCTGATGCCCTGAGCAGGTCCTGCCGTTCCCACCAAGTGTGGTGACTGCAGAGGGCTCTCAGCATCTCCTCAGCATCCATGTCCTGCTGGGCCCACCCCGTGATGGAGAAGGAGGGCAGGGACCAGGTTTGGAAGCAGAGAGCTTGTGCGAAAAGAGGGCCCGGACAAGCTCCAGGCACAGTAAGGAGGTGGCTCTCTCTACCGCGTCTTCATTCACTGGGTCTTGCCCCAGCCCTGTTGCTGGCTGGTTTCTCCGGGTCTGGGGTCCTGGTGCCCAACGGCGGCGCTGTAACTGTACTGGATCTGAGAGGCCACGCCTGAGCTCCCTGCCTCTGGGGTACATCCCTCCCCTCCCCCAACAGAACCACCTGCCCCTCTTTTCTCTCCTTTTCCCATCACGATGCTTCCATTGGGATCAACTTTAACAAATTAAGATGAGTGGACTCATTGCTGGAAAAGAGGCTAGCTCGTTTCACAAATTAGACTAAAAGCACACAATACACACGTCGACTTAATTTTTAGTGTCATTTCAGACCGTTTTCTTGCCGCTTGACTACCTCTTCTTCTTTTGAGTCTTGGTTCCAAGGCCACTCCCCCCATATCGCCCACCGCTGCTCGCCCCATTTTCACACCCCACCCTCGTTGGAATGAATCTTCTTCTTTAGCACTGTCACAGTTTTGTTTTGTTTTGTTGTCTTGTTTTAACTTCCTTGTGCCTTTTTATTCTGCCTAGTAGAGGTGGTTGTTCGCATGTCCTGATTTATATAAGCTACTTGAGGGCAGAGGTAAAGTCGCACATTATCTTATTTTCCAGCAATTCTGTAAACAACCACTCCCCTCCCTGGGCCGAGATTTCTATTTTAAAAGCCATAACGTTCACCCTCACACCATGCCTCCATCCTCTGCTCCCCCCAGGGAGGTGAAAGATGGACTTTATTAATGTTTGCATCCTCAGGTATATAGACCCGGGTGACACATAGGTTGAAGTTGTTCGTTTGTGTGTGATTTGACTTTTTTAAATGCACAGTTCTTTCATTACACATTTGTGGTTTAATGAAACTGTTAGGTTTGTGAAACCATTTTCATCCATCTGGTGAAATAGAATACTCAAAGCAGAAGAAAAATGTTTACTTAAAACTTATGCTTTTCTAAAAATTTTATTTGGAGCCACTGTGTGATATAAATAGACCGCAAAAGGATTAGCATGCGTCTGCAAAAAAAAAGGTTTTTTATTCTTTACAGGAACTTTAATAGCTCGATTTTTCTTAATCGGTTGACTGATTTACTGTGTTTTCCATTTTTTTTGTTGTTAACTGAGTCACATTTGGCTATTTTTAACTTCCTGTAAGTGTATGCAGAAACCCTAAAATTGGGAAAGAAAGCATATTAACAATGTCTGTTTCCCGTGCGTGAAGGGAAACTTTTGCTTGTAGAAGTTGAATTTTCAAGGCACAATTTATAACATGATAAAGAGACATTTCTGTTGAAACCAAGAGCCCTGTCATTTCTTTCCTCATTCGACATCTGCAGACTGAGAGTAAACATTTCTTAATTTAGAGGAAGGTAAGGCTATTTTTCAATTGAATCCTCTAAATTAATCCACTGGTGTAGGCGTTATTTCCTCCATCACATGTCTGCCTTAAACATAGTACCTGCACAGATGAAGCAAATGCAAAAACAGCTTAAGATTTAAATAGGCAATATTGTCTCGTATAGAAAAGATGTCTCAGTGACATGAAAGTAGCTGGTTTTTCTACTTCTAGGTTTCCAGTGGCTTTATTTGTTTTCACACAGTTCCTATATTTGGGATGTAATTAATGGAAAGGTTTAGCTTTGTCCTTCAAAGGCTTTTTATTTCTCTCGTAAGATGGAATTGCTTGTTAATAATGAACCAATGCTATATTTTTGTTAATAATGAACCAATTGCTTGTTAATAATGAACCAATGCTATATTTTTGGCTACCCGTCCATCTATTTTCTACCTAAGTCATTGCTTTATCTATAGCCTGTCTTGTCCCAGAAGCTTCTATCGTGGTAATACAGGGTAGAAAATGTTATCCTTATCATGTATGGTCCTCAACTTGAAGATATTAGAACGGTAGCATATGAAGGTTAAAAGGATTAGAAATCTGACTGAGGGAATGTGTTCAACTAAATATCCAGCATCCAAAGTATTTTAATTAAATGTACCTGTTGTTATGTGCACCAACATACAGATACACATACTGATCCTGGGTCCCCAGGTCCAGCCTACATTGGCTCACTCAGATACAGTTCCCTGGCCTTTTTGGTAGAGGGATCACATCTCTTGTTGCTTCTTGTCTTAGCAAAATACCATAGACTTAGACAACAAACACTTGTTTTCTCACGGTTCTGGAGGCTGGAAGTTTGAGATCAGGGTGCCAGCATGGTCAGGGCTTTAGTCCCTGAAAGCTGCTACAACAAAATACCATAAACCGGGTGGCGTATAAACCACAGAAACATATTCCTCATGATTCTAGACGATGGGAAGTCCAAGATGAAGGTGCCACCAGATTCAGTGTCTTGTGAGATGCTGCTTCCTGGTTCACAGATGGCTGTCTTCTTGCCGTGCGCTCACATGGCAGAAGGGGTGAGGGAGTTCTCTGGGGTCTTCTTTTTAAGGACCCTAATCCCAGTCATGGGGGCTCCACCCACATGACCTAATCTCCCAAAGGTCACCCCTCCAAATGCAATCCCCTTTGGAAATTAGGATTTAACTTATGAATTTGGTGGGCGGACAGAAACATTCAGTGTGTGGCAGTTGAGTTCTGGCGAGGGCTCTCTCCCTGGCTTGGAGACGGCTGCCTTCTTGCCGTTTGCTCAGCATGGTGGGGAGTGGAAGCGCTGGTGTCTCTTCCTCTAGTTGTAAGGACACGAATCCCATCATGAGGGCCCCAACCTCTTGGTCTCATGTAAACCTAATCAGGCCCCATTGGGCCCACCTCCAAATACCATCACACTGGGGGTAAGGGCTTCAAACTATGAATTTTGAGGGCACACAGCTCAGTCCGTCATGCCAGCATTCTAGGTGAAAGTTTAGACTGACACATTGAGCCGCCTTCTTTGCTTCTAACATGAACTGAGAGAGAAAACAAACCAGTAAAACCTGAAGGGTGATTGCCAAACTCCCCAATGAGGACGTTGTTTCCTTGGAACAGGAACCAAACAGGAACCGCAAGCAGCAAGGGCCAGGGATGCTGGGCTATAGGTCCAGACGCAGGGAGGTACTGGGAGTTCAGTTCTCACGAAACAATGGACGTTGCCTTCATGAGTCTGTGACACTGAGCTCGCCCTTTCCTGAAACAAAAAGTAATCCTGTCCAATATTTCTACTTTCAATCCTTTCCGAACTTCACCCTCACCATTCATATCTTATTAATATCCGTCTGTGTTCTGATTTGTTACCTTTATTGAGGACTACTTTCGACAGTTAAACAGAAGATGTTGTGGGAAAAATGTAAATGGCATCAGAACTTCCAAACTATTTTCCCCTTCAGCAGTAACTGTCTACACAACCAGATTTAAAGCGCTATTTCCTACAGTGATGGAATCTTCCTTTCCTGGGAAGGAAATCTCTCGGGTCTGTTTTCCAGCAGTATCTAGCTTGCAGCTCTCCCTGACAGTGTGGGCAAGGGATACATGGGGAGGAATGTAGGAAAAGCCCTCCGTTTTAGACTGGATTCAAAAGGTTTTTGCTGCTATAGATAGTCCGCCTTATCATCCATTCTGCTGTGTCTGGGAGTAATTTCTTTACTTGACCTCCTCTTACAGGGACAGGAGCAGATCTGTTTCCCAGCTGCAGCCCGTGAAGTGCCTGTGCAGGAACGTCTGCCCTGTGATAAGCAGCAGCAGTTGAGGTCAAGGCTCATTCTGTGCAGTAGCTCAAGACCCAGAGGCTGTTTCCTCTTTGATTTTTCCTTGCACGGTTTCTCCTGAACTGAGCATTATAGCCTCAGGTTAAACATTTAACTGAATATTAAGATAAAATACTTAGAAATGTATCGGTACTATCCTATTTTTTCATAGAAATTACAACATCACACATTCAGGTAATAAATAGAATAACTAGACTGTAGAAAGGTTTTAGAGAAAGACTAAAAAAGGATGAAGTAGGTTTCATTCCCCAGCCAAGAGGCTCCAAACCAGTGACTGCTCTTTCATTATTTTGCTACTACATCCTCTTTACAAACATACGAAGACCTTAACTGAATAAGTGCAGTCCTAAGAGAAGGACAAAGATAACACTTGGCTCTGATCTGACTGTCCGGAGGAGCTTGGAAACATAACTGTTTTAAACCAAGAGAAGAAATATTTTATTTTTGACACCACTCCAAAACCTTCCCCCACCACCAGCATCAAATCCTCCAAGTCATGAACTGTCCACAGGTATACACAATTACCAGTCTCTCATCCCAAAAGCTTTCTTTCCACGGAAAATCTTCCAGCAAGGGAATTGTATCTCTGGAGGAAAAAAACGAAACAAAACCAACCATGAGGCCTGCATCTGCATAGATATTAAAAATGGTGGTGGATCCTTGCTTAGCTGAGCTGTGTCTCTGTGGCCAAGTGTCTTCATAGTGTTTTACGTTTGCGTAAGCTGCTTATTTTGGTCCCAAATCTTATGACAACTGTAAGAGGAATAGGATGTGGGCTTGAGCATTTCAAACACCCTACGGCAGGGGGACTTGAAAAGAAAGTGCCAGTTTTCACGGTCTGGATTCTAGCCTGTCTTCACAAGGTGATGTTATTCTCGCTCATCTAGTGACCTGGTGACACTGTGATGGCTTCGTTAGCATCTGAAGCCCCATATGCCACCTTAAGCATGACGAGCACAGGCACGCTGATCTTCTTAAAGCGAGATTCAGCTTTTTTTCCTGCTGCAGGTGGGGAAGAAGTGGTCTGGCTTATCGTTCTCAGGAAACCTCATGGTTTACAAACATAAAGCACCTTGTGAGGTCTGGTAAGGGCTGTGGAATGTGGACCCTATTTAGTCAAGGCACAATTCACTCTTCTTTTGTCCCCAATGATTAAGGCAAAAGTCAAGCTTTTCGGGGAGTTTTGGAGCCAAGGGGGAAGGAGAGAGACAGCAGGGGAGAAACTATTTTCTGGAGGGAATACTACCAGGCTTCAGATGGCTCTTCTCTAAATTGGCTGTTTCTTTTCTCCACAAACAAATCTTTTTCTTGGTCCGTTCCCATCCCCCAAGTCAAGATCCAGAACACAGTACGGTTCTTCTACCGCTTGATTTACCAACTCGCACGTGTTTTTTAACCGTCACCACCCCAAGCTGAAATTTCTGATGCAACGGACAGGGTTTTATTTAACAAACACTCAGTCCTTTCTGTCTGCCGGGCCCCACGTTAAATGCTCAACCTGCACTAATTCTTTCCATCTGTGTGACAACCCCATGCTACCCGCATCTGCAGATGAGGGCGTGGAGGTGCAGGCAGGTCAAGCAACGTGTCAGGAATACTGCTGGAGGGTCACTGTCCGTCTGTCTTCACAGATCTGGGCTCCCAACACTTGCTGCCTCCCCCATCCCTGAATAAAACTGGTAAGATAACTAAGCAAAATCACGGGTGTAGAGTATCCAGCAATCACAGCATGCTTCCCAGAAGTAGTGATCTTGCAGAGACCTAGCTGAGACGTCGCATTCTCGCCTTTAGTCTCTGTCCCCCATGGCTTATCCCTTTCACTGCAGGACTTGTGTGTTCTTTAAACTCCACGTGGGTAATTTCAGTCCAGGCTCCTGCGCTGATACGCAGAGTCCTTTAGCCAGGAGCCACCGTTCCTCCTGCGCAAGCCCTGTCCCGGTCATCCCCTCCCTCAAGCCTTGTAAGCTGCTTGGAAGAAGGAGGTCAGTGCCGGAAGGGTTACCTCGGGCGCATGGGTCTAACGGCAGTTACTGCTGGAACGCTTACCCTCTGTTAATAGAAGGAAGATGCAGGTTCTGAGCCTTATGGAGGCTTCTTCGGGCTTTGTCTGTCCATGACCCCACCTCCAGCCCAACCCAATGCCTCCTGCCTCCCTCACAGCATGGCTTAATCTGGTGTGAGACACAAACCTACTTCAAGGCGGAGACAGGCACCGTCTTTCAAAATGTTTCCTAACTTTGCATGGGTTATCTATAGCAGTGCAAATGGTTCACAGCAAAGAACTGCTTTTCACAGACGTACATGTCACATGCAGAAACCTCTAGGTTTACCTAGACTGACCTTAACTTTGAAAAGGAGACACATTTAAAAGAGAATGTCTTCCTAAAGGGTCGTTTGGAAAATATTCTAGGTCTTCAGCTTTCTAAGCAATTGGGATTATTCTGTAATGAGAATAGTTAGATTTATTCTTCCGGTACTGAAAATACAAAGGCATTCATGGAATATAAGAAGAGAACAGGATAAGTTGAACACAGACATGACTTAAAAACAAAAAACAGAAACACAAAACTCAGTGACCAAATTTGAATCTGCATTGAAATTATGAAAGAATGGAACTGACATGAAAAAATAATCAACTTTCTGGCACATAGAAACACGGGACACTTTCCCAGAGTGCAGAAAAATAGGAAAAATAGATGTAAATGGTGAGAGATTAAAATTATAAACGAGAAAGAAAAGAATCAGCTTCTAATTAGTGTTCTTGAAGATGATTTGAAAGCAAACAGAGCAGAAATAATAGTCAAGGTTTGTAACCAAAGAAAACTTTACTAAAGTGAGAAAACAACATGAATCTAGCTTGAATGGCCTCACTTGGGTTTCAGGCAAAGTTAATAAAAATGAAATCAAATTGAGACATGCTGTGCCATTGTAGCTGTAATAAAGATGAAGTAGCATCTCTAACTCCCCTGGCAGACAAAGCAGGTGACATAGAAAGGCAGCAAGACGGGGCTGGTCCCACACTTCTCTGGAGCACCACGTGCTAAAAGATCCAGTAACGACATCTACAAAATGTGGAGGGGTTAGTATTCCTGACCCAAGAATTTCCTCAAGAGGGAAGGCAAGTGAAGCATATTCCCAGGCATGCGGTGGTTCCCAGTGTAGACCATACAAGGAGCTTTTCTGAAAACAATGACTTAAAAATAGATTCCAGTCCACCAAGATATAGATTAAAATAATGAATAGAAAATTGTTCTAGCGATGAGCCTCTGATTGAATTATTTGTCCAGCTTCCTAGACAATGGTTGAAAATGTGATTGTGATTGAAAGAATGAACTCAACATGATTTTTGATCTTTTCCCCATTAAATGGGGGCAAGAAGAGGTGCTGTAGTCGTCACTGTTGGGTATGCACCTTCTGGGTGGCACTTGCTGTATTTTGGAATTCATACAGGTCACCTCTTTTCAGTCGCCTCACGATCACAGGACTTACGTATTATGGGCCAGACACATAGATTTTAAAAATAGAAGCAGATGACATTATGTCCCCAAGATGCTACGGAAGTTTTGTAAGAACTAGATTCTGGATGACAACTACCAATGTGATGGCTAATCAACAATACATGAGTCCTTCAGTTTAGCAAAAATCTAGACCAACGGTTTCCAAATAGCTGTGCAATGGAATTACCTGGGGAACATCAAAAATTAGTGATGCGGGGCTTCCCTGGTGGCGCAGTGGTTAAGAATCCGCCTGCCAATGCAGGGGACACGGGTTCGAGCCCTGGTCCGGGAAGATCCCACATGCCGCGGAGCAGCTAAGCCCCTGGCACCACAACTACTGAGCCTGCGCTCTAGAGCCTGTGAGCCACAACTACTGAAGCCCGTGCACCTAGAGCCCGTGCTCTGCAACAAGAGAAGCCACCACAATGAGAAACCCACGCACCACAATGAAGAGTAGTCCCCGCTTGCTGCAACTAGAGAAAGCCCGCACGCAGCAATGAAGACCCAACAGAGCCAAAAATAAAATAAATTAATTAAAAAAAATTAGTGATGCCTCTGTGCTACCCTCAGAGATCCTGATTTTATTTCTGGGGTGCCATGTGGTCTTTGAAGTTTTGTAAGAATCATCCATGATTCTAATGTGCATACAAATTTGGGGACCGCTCATCTAGACGATAACATCTGATTTCCTCTGCAAAGACCTGGAAGTGGTGTGAGAGGACCAGAAAGATGTTTAAACCTGTCGTTGTTCACATGGAGTAATCCACAGTTATTGGTGTGGTTCTCATTTTGATAATTAAGGACTGGTTGATAAGAGCTGAATTCACTCCAAGGAACTCACCGGTAGGAAATACTGGAGAGTCCGAAGGGGGATGTCCCCAGAGAATGGGGTTGAGCGAGGCCAGTGGTGCTCTGCATGGGTGACTGTGCCCTCACAGCAGACCCCTGGCAATGTCTGGAGGCATTTTTGGTTGTTAGGACTGGGCAGTGAGGAGAGGGTGGGAGGGTGACTTTTGGCATCTAGTGAGCAGAAGCCAGAGAGGCTGATAACAATTTGGGGGGAAATTGGAGTTCCTGCTAGAGAGCATGTGGTGTGTCCTAAAGGTACATGTGATGGTTAATTCTATGTGCCAACTTGTCTGGGCCAATGGGGAGCCCAGATATTTGGTTAAACGTTATTTCTGGGTGTGTCTGTGAGGGTGTTTCCAGATGAGATTAGCATTTGAATTGGTAGCCTGAGTAAAGCAGATGGTCCTCTCCAGGATGAGTGGGCATCACCCAATCTGTTGAAGGCGTGAACAGAACAACAAGCTGGAAGAAGGGAGAATTTGCGCTCTCTGCCTGATTTCATAAGCTGACCATTGGTCTTCTCCTGCCCTTGGATGGACACTTATACCACCAGCTCTCTGGTTCTCAGGTCTTGAGACCTGGGCTGCAACTTTTTTTTTTTTTCCTTAACAAATTGGAGGTTTGTTGCATCCCTGCATTTAGCAAGTGTATTAGCACCGTCTTTTCAACACCATTTGCTCACTTCATGTCTCTGTGTCACATTTTGGTAATTCTCACAATATTGCAAAATTTTTCATTATTATTATATCTGTCATGGTGATCTGTGATCATTGATCTTTGATATTACCATGCAAAAAGATTACAACTCCCTGAAGGCTCAGATGATGGTTAGCATTTTGAAAAAAATTTTTATTGGAGTATAGTTGATTTACAATGTTGTGTTAGTTTCAGGTGTACAGCAAAGTGAATCTGTTATACATATACGTATATCCATTCTTTTTTTACATTCTTTTCCCGTACAGGCCATTACAGAGTATTGAGTAGAGTTCCCTGTGCTATACAGTAGGTCCTTATTAGTTATCTATTTTATATATAGTAGTGTGTATATGTCAGTCTCAATATTCCAGTTTATCCCTCCGCCCACCCTCTTACCCCCGGTAGCCATAAGTTCATTTTCTACATCTGTGACTCTATTTCTATTTGGTAGATAAGTTCATCTGTACCCTTTTTTTAGATTTCACATACAAGTGATACGGTATGATATTCATCTTTGTCTGACTTACTTCACTCAGTGTAACAATCTCTAGGTCCATCCATGTTGCTGCAAATGGCATTATTTCATTCTTTTCTTTTTTTTAAATTAATTAATTAATTTATTTATTTATTTTATTTTTGGCTGCATTGGGCCTTCCTTGCTGTGCATGGGCTTTCTCTAGTTGTGGCGAGTGGGGGCTACTCTTCGTCATGGTGTGCAGGCTTCTCATTGCGGTGGCTTCTCTTGTTGCAGAGCACGGGCTCTAGGTGCACGGGCTTCAGCAGTTGTGGCACACGGCCTCAGTAGTTGTGGCTCGAGGGCTCTAGAGCACAGGCTCAATAGTTGTGGCGTAGGGGCTTAGCTGCTCCGCGGCATGTGGCATCTTCCTGGACCAGGGCTCGAACCCATGTCCCCTGCATTGGCAGGCAGATTCTTAACCACTGCACCACCAGGGAAGTCCCTCTTTCTTTTTTAGGGCTGAGTAATACTCCATTGTATATATGTTCTACATCTTCTTTATCCATTCCTCTGTCAGTGGACATTTAGGTTGCTTCCATATCTTGTCTATTGTAAATAATGCTGTTATGAACATTGGGGTGTATGTATCTTTTTGAATTAGAGTTTTTGTCTTTTCCAGATATATGTCCAGGAGTTGGGTTGCTGGAGTATATGGTAGCTCTATTTTAAGTTTTTTAAGGAACCTCCCTACTGTTCTCCATAGTGGCTGTACCAGTTTACATTCCCACCAACAGTGTAGGAGGGTTCCCTTTTCTCTGCACCCTCTCCAGCATTTATTGTTTGTAGACTTTTTGATGATGGCCATTCTGACCGTTGTGAGCTGATACCTCATTGTAGTTTTGATTTGCATATCCCTAATAATTAGTGATGTTGAGCATCTTTTCATGTGCTTTTTATCCATCTGTATGTCTTCTTTGGAGAAATGTCTGTTTAGATCTTCTGCCCATTTTTTGATTGGGTCGTTTGTTTGTTTGTTTATAGTGACCTGCATGAGCTGTTTGTATATTTTGGAAATTAATCCCTTGTCAGTTGCTTCGTTTCCAGTTGATGGTTAGTATTTTTTGGCAATAAAGTATTTTTAAAATAAGGTATGTACATTGAGATGTTTTTAGACATAATGCTATTGCACACTTAATAGACTAAAGTATACTGTAAACATAACTTTTACATGCACCAGGAAACCAAGAAAATCTGTGACTTGCTTTTTTTCCATATTCACTTTATTGCGTTGGTCTGGAACCAAACCCGAAATGTATCCGAGATACGCCCATAATAAACCATATAAATATATGGACTGGCTTCTGTCTTAAGGAAACCACATGATGATAACTTTATAACTTGCTTTAAAAGGACCTTTCTGCAAACAAATGCAAACTGTGTTTCATTCACAGGTAACTGATACCAAAAACCCTACTCAGAAGTATAATGCAAAAAGGGACACCTAATGACTTATAAAACTTAACAGTCAGTCAGTAACTAGATAAGAACTCCTTTGTCAGGGACACTTTTATTGGAGCTGTGTAAGCATTGTAAACACTCAGTAATGTTTGGTGGCAACTGTGTATTATTATCTTACTGTAAAATTGTAAGGTAACTTTTTCTGATGGAAGAAACCTGTAGGCATTATCTTTAGTGTTGACAGACCTACGGTTCAGGGAAATTCTTTCCTGAAACTCTTTTCCGAAACTACTAGTCATTTTCTATACACCAGCAATGGGTCCAAAAGAAAACAGTATCAGACATCTTTTAGAAAATGTACCAAAAGAAAAATAAACGTAAGTTGGAAGTGCCGATTTTCAAAATAAGTTGTTAGCCAGCTGCTACCTTTTTTTTAAAAGAAAATGACATTTATTTATTTATTTACTACAATTTTATATATTTTAAAAAATTTTATTGGCGTATAGTTGGCCTACAGAGTCGTGTAACTTTCACGTGTACAGCAAAGTGAAACAGTTTTTATACCTATATATATATCTATATATTATGTATATCAATGTATATATAGATCCATATATAGATATTTATCCATTGTTTTTCAGATTCTTTTCCCATATAGGTTATTACAGAAAACTGAGTAGAGTTCCCTGTGCTATACAGCAGGTCCTTATTAGTTATCTATTTTATATACAGTAGTGTGTGTATGTTAATCCCAGTCTCCTAATTTATCACTTCCCCCTGTGTTTCCCCTTTCATAACCATAAGTTTGAATTCAAGATTAGTGAGTCTGTTTCAGTTTTGTAAACAAGTTCATTTGTATCATTTTTTATTAGATTCCACATGTAAGTGCCATCATATGATATTTGTCTTTCTCTGTCTGATTTACTTCACTTAGTATGATCATCTCTAGGTCCATCTGTGTTGCTGCAAATGGCATTATTTTGTTCTTTTTTATGGCTGAGTAGTACTCCATTGTATACATGTACCACATCTTCTTTATCCATTCATCTGTTGATGGATATTTAGGTTGCTTCCATGTCTTGGCTATTGTAAATAGTGCTGCATTGAACATTGGGGTGCATGTATCTTTTCAAATTATGGTTTTCTCTGGATATATGCCCAGGAGTGGGATTCCAGCTGCTACTTTTAAAAAATAAATTTTACTGAAGTATAGTTGATTTACAATGTTGTGTTAATTTCTGCTGTACAACAAAGTGATTCAGTTGTACATATATATATTCTTTTTTTAAATATTCTTTTCCATTATGGTTTATCATAGGATATTGAATATAGTTCCCTGTGCTCTACAGTAGGGCCTTGTTTATCCGTCCTATATATAATAGTTTGCATCTGCTAACCCCAAACTCCCAATCCATACCTCTCCCACCCCTCTCACCCTTGGCAACCACAAATCTGTTCTCTGTGTCTGTGAGTCTGTTTCTGTTTCATAGATAAGTTCATTTGTGTCATAATTTAGATTCCATATATAAGTGATATCGTATGGTATTTGTCTTTCTGACTTCACTTAGTATGATAATGTCTAGGTCCATCCATGTTGCTGCAAATGGCATTCTTTCATTCTTTTTTATGGCTGAGTAATATTCCATTGTATATATGTATCTCATCTTCTTTATCCATTCATCTGTTGATGGACACTTAGGTTGTTTCCATGTCTTGGCTATTGTAAATAGTGCTGCTATGAACATAGGGGTGCACATGTCTTTTCAAATTATAGTTTTGTCTGGATAGATGCCCAGGAGTGAGATTGCTAGATCATAAGGCACACTAGTTGTCATTTTTTTTTAGGAACCTCCATACTGTTTTCCATAGTGGCTGCATCAATTTACATTGCCACCAACAGTGTAGGAGGGCTCTCTTTTCTCCACACCCCCTCCACTTGATATTTGTAGACTCTTTAATGATGGCCATTCTGACTGGTGTGACATGGTACCTCATTGTAGTTTTGATTTGTATTTCTCTAATAATTCAGCTGCTACTTTTTATCAACATTTAGCGTAATGTTCTCCAGGTCCATCCATGTTTCCTTCCTTTTAAGGATAGGATTCCTTCCTTTTTAAGGCTGAATAATATTCCATTGTATGTATATACTTTTTCTTTATCCATTCATCTGTTGATAGAACTTGGGTTGTTTCCATATCTTGGCTATTGTGAATAATTATGTAATGAATGTGGGAATGCAGATATCTCTTCAAGATTCTTTTAGATATATCCTGAATTAGGATGCTGGGTCATATGGTACTTCTATTATTTTTTTGAGGATAAGTTTCCCATAGTGTTCACCATTATACATTCCCAACCATGTACAAGAGTTCCAGGTTTTCAACATCCTCATCAACATTTTATTTTTTGTTTTTGTTTTTGTTTATTTTTTTTGGATCAGTAGCCATGCTAACAGGTGTGAGGTGATATGTCACTGTAGTTTTGATTTGCATTTCTGTGATAATTACTGATACTGCACATCTTTTCATATACACCTGCTGGCTATTTGTTTGTCTTCTTTGGAGAAATATCTGTTGAAGTGAAATAAGCCACATTTACAGACAAATACTGCATTCCACATATGTGAAGTATCTAAAATAGTCAAACTCATAGAAGCAGAGAATACAGTAATGGTTGCCATGCTCGAGGCTGGGGAAATAACGTTTCAGTTACACAGGATGAATAAGTTCTAGAGAGCCGCCATATACGACATAGTGCCTATGTTAACAGTGTGGTGTTGTGCACCTAAAAATTGTTGAGAGCAGATTTCATGTCAAGTGCTCTCAGCACGCAAACAACAAATGGACACAAGGAAACTGGGAGGTGTTGAGTATGCTGTTACCTTGATTGTGTGGATGGTATTACAGTCATTTGCGTATGTCCAAACTCATCAATTGTACATGTTAAATATGTGCTGTTCTTTGTGTATCAGCCATATCTTAATACAGCTGGATAAAGTTAACCCATTGAAAGCATTTACAGTAGCAAAAGTAGAATGAATTGGGGGGGGGAGGGAGAGAGATAAATTAGGAGTTTGGGATTAACATATACACACTACTATACATAAAATAGGTAAACAGCAAGGACCTACTGTGTAGCACAGGGAACTATATTCAATATCTTATAATAACCTATAATGGAAAAGAATATATATATATACACACACACACATATACGTGTGTGTGTATATATATAAAATGAAATCACTTTGTTGTACACTTGAAATTAACATAACATTGTAAATTAACTGTACTTCAATTAAAAAAAAAGTAGAATATAAAAAAAACCATGTTAAATTCAAGGCAAAGAGGATACCAAATAATTTATTTGAAAATCAATAGTATGACTTATTTTTTTCATTTCTGGAAGTGATAATATGATCTATCAAGGAAACATTGAGAAAAGCACATTAATAAAGAAAACTTGCCTATTTAAAAAGTCACATCTAGATAATGGGAATTTTTTTCCATTAAAAAATTGTTAATCTGTATCAAAGGAGTCCTGCCAAAAAAAGAACTGGGAATTTTTCATGGATTTATAGGCACCATTTGCCAACCTGATCCAATTTTTCTCTTGTTGAAACTGCTTCATTAATTTAATGTGCAAGAAATAAATATTTGATGTGCAATTAGTTGGAGATTATTATGGCCATAATGGAAGCTTTCCAAATAAACAGCTGCTCCAGCACTTTAAATGCATGAAAAGCAAGGCACAAAATGGAAAATATAATGACACACCATATCTACAGAGGAAAAAAGTTAAAATATTCAATTAGTGAGTAAGATGGCTGCTCATTGAGGAGTTTGGTGATGATTTATCAAAGCATAACAACAAAAAAAGCTGTCACACATGGAGCCAAATGTCCATCCACCTGAATTTTCATGGAAATGTTTGCCTGCAGATGTAGTACATTTTTGCCCAAGAAGAAAATGTTATGAAAATTGATATGGCCCAATTCCACCAATTCTTTCAGATTAGCCATTTTATATATACAGATGTATATCAATGTATATTTACTGAATTTTGATTATTCTATATTAGATTTATATTCATAGTCTAAGTGTCTATTTCTGGGTCCACACGTGAATTGTAATGATTCCACTTCAGGAGGGAATGGTGTCAGCTGGAAAGTTCAGTGTGGCTCGAGCTGTTTTAATTCAAGAAGGCTTTGGGGTTTCAGAGCACATGCTCAGACCCTGTGAAGGAACTCACATCATTCAAGTACTTAAACTCCCCTTGAGTTTTACAAAATGGTACCTTCCCTTCGAGACAGACCATAAGAACCGAAGTCCATAAGAACTGAAGTTCGTTGTCTCTCTCCCCTGCAACAGTGGAAGCAGCTGAGGGTAGAGACTGTGACAAAAGTCTCAGCATCTCCAAATTCTGGTAGAGCTCCTGACAGAGTAACTTAGTCATGTTCCTTGCAAGGATGCCTGAAGCTCTTTGCCCTACAGAAAGAGCAAGAGATACACGTCAAGGGGTAAGCATTCTGAGCTCCACAGAAAACTGCTGGCTAAAGGTAAATGGAGGTCTCTTATTAAGAGGGTAGCAAGAGGGCACATCCTCCTCCTCTTGGGGAGCCAATGGAAAGAGCAAAGGGAGTTTCTGGAATTGGTAAGAATCTGGCTCGTGGTGACAGATTTGAGTATCCAGAGAGTCAGTGGGAAGTGCTTTCAATAACCAGTGTTCCGGTATCCTCTTCTAGAAAGCTGACTGGGGCAAATGTACTATTTGTTAGGGCTCTGTTTCATTCTGAGATTAAACTCTGCAGTCCACTGCCTCTTACCTTTACTCGCTCTGAAACGCCCCTTTGGTCCAAGAGAGGTCGGATTCTGTTATTGTTTGTCTGAAATTCCCTGCCACCTCCGTAAGCCAGGCACACACAAACCAGAAACAAAAGAAGAAAAACATTGAGTTAACACCCTTTTGTCTGGGTGGAAATGAACTATCTTGTGATATATTGATGCAGACTGCTTTGATGATCTTCTCGAGACGACAGGTCTGGTTAATGTTCGCTCTCCCGGATCTGGGTGGGTCTGTGATGTCATAGGGCGGAAGGGGTGCCGCCCCTGAAGCCTCGGTACCCAAGGTAGTGCAGCTTCTTCCTAGGCATCCACACCTCGGAAGGCAGCCATCATGCTTCAGGGAAGCCAGTAATCACACGCTAGTGCCCGCCCAGCAGCCCGGCTGAGGTCCGGGGACCGCCAGCGTCATCCCCAGACGTGTGAGGGATCGGATGACTGAACCCCCAGCTCTCCTGCCAGAGCCAGCTGTCACCGCAGGAACAGCCACAAGCTCTGACCACCGAGACGTGCCCCAAACTGCAGATGTGTGCAGAAGAAAAAATAAATGATGCCTGCTGGTTTCAGCCAGTACCTACTGGGATTGCTTATTAGGAAGTAAAACATAACAAACACACGAGCACCAGAACTGAGGCCACTTATTCAATAAGTTTATTTTTAGCTTATAATGTACAAAAGCTATTCAAACGCGTGGCTCTGTTGCCACCCATGTCCTGCTAACCACAGATGACTCAGTAGGGAAAGGAGATTTAGTGTAAACATCTTTGCGTGAAACCAGGACCTAAGTCATTCCCACTGGCCAGGAGCTTACATTATTATAGGGAAAATGGGGACAAACACATAAATTAGTACCATAAAGTGGCACCCAGGAGTACTTTGCAAGTTATTCATTCAACACTTGTATATTGGGACCTGCTGTGCACCAGGGACACTGGCCTCTGCGGTATAAATCCAGCAGGAGATCACAAAGATCCTGCTATCAGGGATTTTGTATTCTGACAGGTGTAGACAACACACTAGCAAATCAATAAAACTGCTTCTGATAAAGAAAAGTGCAGGACACAGCAAGGTGGAGGGGCTGGGGGGGAACCACGACCTTGAAGTATCAGGGAATTCTTTGATAAAGTGGCCTTGCAGCTGAGACCTGTGATGAAAGGGGTCTGGGAAAGGCCAACACGGCAGGAATGAGTGAGAGGGACACTTGGAGAAACAAAGGATGTAAGGAGCAAGGGAGGAGCGGGGAAAGGAAAATCTTCTACAGAAGGAAAATCTCTGGGGTCCTCACAGGCCCCGGAAAGGTACTTGAATTGTATAATTGTGATGACAACGGGAAGCCGCTGGGTGGTGTTACCTGGAAAAGTCTAAATGCTTCACGGACGTTGCTTGTAAATGGCCTGGCTACCACATGGTGGCAGTGCCAGAATGGAAAGAGGGACACCAGTTAGGAGGACGCAGTCCCCCCTCGTTATTCGCAGGGCCCCTATTTGCAAGTTCATCCGCGCCACTATGATCTATTTTTAACCATTAAATGAACGCTCCACGTACTTTCGGGGTCATTCACAGACGTGCTCAGGGCAACAGTGCTTTCTAGTTGCAGCTTTCAGGCTGTAAACAAGTGCCCTTTCTGTGGACTACTTAGTGCCACGTTTTGCACATTTATGTGTCTTTTGTTGGTGATGCTGCTATTGGAAATGACCCCCAAGCCCAGTGCTTCAGTGCTGTCTGCTGTTGGGGAGAAAGACCAAGAAATGCCTTAGGGAGAAAATACTTGAGTTAGAGAAGCTTCTGGTAGGCGTGAGTTGTAGCGCTGATGGCCCCAAGTTCCCTGTGGATGACTCAATGGTATCTATTAAATAAGGTGCCTTTAAACAGATACACACTTAACACAAGATTATGTATTGATCAGCTGGTGAAAATGTTGTGACCAGAGGCTCCCAGATACCTAACCCTGTACTTCCCTAGCAGCAACGGTTTGGTATTCACTAATTCATCATCCGTGATGACTTTCCAGAACATAATTGCAAGAATGATGAGAATGGGCAGTATTTCAGGAGGTCCAGTTGAGAGGCAGGCATTGTGGGGTGAGCAGTGGTTGAGCTTGGTCACGTGACAAGCTTTGACAGTGACCTGGATGTCAGGCATAAGAAATCCAGCAACATCCCAGGGCTGTGATGCTAAGAGTAGAGTAGGAAAAGAGTCTTCCAGTGGAGAAGGACAGTCACAGGAGGGTTTATGGAGAAGGCAGCATTTGTGAAGAAGGCAGCTTTGGAGCTGCATCTTGAAACAATGGGCTAATGTATGTGAGTTTATTTATCACAGAGACACATGTATTTATGTGGTGATTGTATATTCACATGGCACAGGACAGTGCCGTCCAGAAAACTTAGGGGCAAATTAAACTCATTTCTTACAGTATTTTTTTAGTTGAAGTATAGTTGATTTACAGTATCGTGTTAATGTCACAATATATACAGCAAAGTGTTTCAGTTGTATTTTTTCAGATTATTTTCCATTATAGATAATATATGATATTGAATATAGTTCCCTGTGCTATATAGTAAATCCTTGCTGCTTATCGATTTTATTTATAGTAGTTTGTATCTGTTAATTCCATACTCCTAATTTATCCCTTTCCCCTTTGGTAACCATAATTTGTTTTCTATGTTTGTTCCTGTTTTGTATATAGATTCATTTGTATTATTTTTTTAGATTTGTATTTTTTTTAGTGATATCATATAATACTTGTCTTTCTTTGTCTGACTTACTTCATTAAGTATAATATTTTCTAGGTCCATCCATGTTGCTGTAAATGGCCTTATTTCATTCTTTTTTATGGCTGAGTAATATTCCATTGTATTGTTATATATGTACCACATCTCCTTTATCCATTCATCTGTTGATGGACATGTAGGTTGTTTCCATGTCTTGGCTATTGTAAATAGTGCTACTAGGAACACTGGGGTGCATGTATCTTTTCAAGTTAGAGTTTTCTAAAACTCTTACAGTATTTATTTTTATTTTTTGGCTGCAATGTGCACGGCATGAGGAATCTTAGTTCCCCGACCAGGGATGGAACCTGCGCCCCTGTTAGTGGACGCACAGAGTCCTAACCACTGGACCGGCATGGAATTCCCTTACAGTATTTTTAAGGGATATGCTTCATGTATATCAGGAACCTCAACCCTTACCCACAGCATGCAAATATACTGATTCAAAATGAATCATTGATGCATTTAATAACAAAGGCCCTCAGATTTTTAAAAACTGTAGCAAAGGTAATAAACTCATCAGAAATGAACGTTCTGACATAGGAGCAAAGTCAGACTGCAAAATTTGGGTGATTTATGCTCTCAGTCACTAGAGAAAATCTAGATAAGAGAAAAACCTCTTACTTTACAAATGAATAAAATCTTTCCTTCCCTCCCTCCTTCCTTCTCTCATTCCACAAAATTTTAAGTACTCATTGAACCCTTCTAGACTGCTCTAGAACCTAGGAATACTATAGGATGTACATTCTACTGTGGTGAGGGGCATAGACTTATCAAGGAAATATATACTTCACAAGGTTATTGCTTTAAATGGAGTTAAGTGCCATTAAGAAAATAAACAGAGTTACATACTTCAGGTTGGGAGGGGGTAAGGGGAAGCATGGACTATTTTATAGAATTTTGGTTAGAGTAGCAAACCCAGGATAATGCTGTTTATGGCTAGAAAAAAATTAATGGAAGTATCATTCTCTACTGGATGGTATATTTCTATACAATGTCTACCTCTAAAAAGGTGAGTATAATTTGTCTTTAAGCAATATTTAGGTGTAATTTTAACAGAGATTTTGTTTACTAGAGAATGGAGACTTAGTTGAGGCCAAGTGGTGGGAACCTTCAGTGAGACCAGGCGGCGCCTCTGGATGTTGGGGGATCATCTGCATCACCTACCACCTGACCCAGTGGTTCCCAGTAGAGCATCCTCAGGCCGTGTGCATCAGAATCACCTGGGGACCTTATTTAAAGGGCAGGTTCCTGAGTCCTACCTCCTGGCAACCTTATCGTTAACAAGCACCTGGAGTGGTTATTTGGCACCTTAGAGTTTGAGAATCACGGACTGTCTGGGTGGACGTTCCAAATTTCTGGCATAAGGTCAAGGGGCAAATGTTCGCTCCTGGATATAACACATGTATTCTGTCTTTGTGAAAATGAGACGCATTGGAACTCATCACCTCAGACAGGAACTCCCAGACTCCCAGGTTCTTGTCTTTCCAGGAGAACTCTGAGATGTGAATGCCACACGATGGGGCCAGAAGTTGTCACCAAGCTTAAGCTCTGCTGATGCAGGAAAAGGCTCTTAACTTCCTAGGGTCTCAGTTTGTACACTGGAGGAGAGGATGGAAGGCATGGTAAATGCAAACCACATTCCCGCTCTCCCAACCCCACTGAAGTCATGAAGCGAGACTTTGAGGGTCGTATACATATGTCACATGTTGCTGTTGCATTCCCGTGAAAGAAAAGGACTGGAAGTGATTGCGTTCCTACAATGTGCCAAGACCTCTTAAAATACCATCTCAAGTTAAAGTAAATGGATGAATTGCTCACCAAAACAGTTTAGGAATAGTATTGCTTTCTACGGTCTATAGGGAGAAATAACTTGCTGAGCAGAATAGAAATGAAAACCCAAATCTTCCTTCCATCACAATTTCAGGTTAACTCTATGTAAGACCGGACACTATAAAACTCTTAGAGGAAAGCATAGGAAAAACACTCTTTGACATAAATCACAGCAAGGTCTTTCATGACCCATCTCCTAGAGTAATGAAAATAGAAACAAAAAGAAGCAAATGAGTCCTAATTAAACTTAAAAGCTTTTGCGCAGCACAGGAAACCATAAACAAGACGAAAAGACAACCCTCAGAATGGGAGAAAATATTTGCAAATGAAGCAACTGACAAAGGACTATCTCCAAAACTTACAAGCAGCTCATGCAGCTCAATATCAAAAAAACAAACAACCCAACCCCAAAATGGGCAGAAGACCTAAATAGACATTTCACCAAAGAAGACATACAGATGGCCAAGAGGCACAGGAAAAGATGCTCAACATCACTGATTATTAGAGAAATGTATATCAAAACTGCAATTAGGTATCACCTCACACTGGCCAGGATGGCCATCATTAAAAAGTCTACAAATAACAAATGCTGGAGAGGGTGTGAAGAAAAGGGAACCCTCCTACACTGTTGGTGGGAATGTAAATTGATACAGCCACTGTGGAGAACAGTATGGAGGTTCCTTAAAAAACTAAAGACAGAACTACCTTAGGATCCAGCAATCCCACTACTAGGTATTCAGTCTGAGAAAACCATAATTCAAAAATACACATGCACCTCAGTTTTTATTGCAGCACTATTTACAATATCCAGGACGTGGAAACAACCTAAAGGTCCATTGACAGATGAATGGATAAAGAAGATATGGTGCATATATATAATGCAATATTACTCAGCCATAAAAAGAAATGAAATTGGGTCTTTTGTAGAGATGTGGATGGACCTAGAGTCTCATACAGAGTGAAGTAAGTCAGAAAGAGAAAAACAAATATCGTATATTAATACATATATGTGGAATCTAGGAAAATGGTACAGATGAACCTATTTGCAGGGCAGGAATAGAAACGCAGACGTAGAGAACAGACTTGTGGACATGGGATAGGGGAAGAGGAGGGTGGGACAAATTGGGAAATTAGGTTTGACATAAATACACTACCATGTGCAAAATAGATAGCTAGTGGGAACCTGCTGTATAGCATAGGGAGCTCAGCTCCATGCTCTGTGATGACCTAGATGGGTGGGATGGGGGGGAGGTCCAAAAGGGAGGGGATATCTGTATACATACAGCTGATTCACTTTGTTGTACAGCAGAAACTAACACAACATTGTAAACCAAGTATACTCCAATTTTAAAAAATAAATTTAAAAATAAAGGTATTATTTAATTATTTTAAATTCCTTCTTTTTTTTTAATTAAGAGCATTTCATGTGCCCCTCATAGGCATCAACCAAGAAAGACTTTACTTTGGCTTTCCTTAAATAATCTACCACCCTTCCTTGTACTGTTTAATAACGTGTTCTAATATCATATCATGGCTGTGTTCTAAAAACGCATAGCTTATATGGTGGGCTATCAGTGGGAGCAGCCTTAAACGTGAGCTACAGATACTTGCCTCAAGAGTTTATCTATTTTATTATTGATGACCAGAAAACTGGCAGACAACTTTTTGCCTAATCACATTTCAAGTATAGTGTTTAATGAAAACATTTTTTAACCTCCACGTGGAAACATAAGCAACACACAAAAATGCATGTGAATAAACCTTTCTACTTTGGCAATCTAGGGTTTCTCTGTTACAGATTCACGTTAAAGATCGCAAGCCCAAGATAAGTCATGGTACTTAATACTATGCTGTCTGATGTGCCTGTCAGTAACAAACGAAGCATTGTTATAACTCCCTCTATTGACTTATGATGTCTTGTTTGCTTATTATTAAAACATTTGTCCTGTGTCCTGGAGTAAGGAATATGGTCATATTTTTATTTATTCACTTGAATACGTTTTGAGAATTAGCATACTTAGTATACCTATATTGAATATTTACCAACTTGTAATAAAACCATATTTAAATTTATTGAATGTACTGTTCTACATACAGTATATGATTTAATGATGCAAGTGCCTCCGTGTGTGTATATGTACATATGTATGTAAACGTGTGTATGTATATGCATACATATAGGACATGTGTAACTTTAAACATCATGTACATGTATGATATGATGAAAAAATTTTAAGGGTATGCTCCACCATAAAGCTTTGACCAGTATTTGTATGGAATCTAATGGATTAAATTCATTTACACTGTATACATAATTCACTTAAAAGCTTGCCATTTAAATCAATAAATAGTACACTGCAGTCACAGAATTTTAAAGTTTTCCATGATTTTAAACTTTAATTCCCTTATTACACAGCATACTTCCAGCGGAGAATGTCTTATACTCCTGTGGTTAACTGTACAGTTTTTAAAATACAATAAAACTTAGTATAATGATATCTTACAAACAAAATAATTAATTTCTATTAACTATTTATTTGTATAGTCCGTGGCTCATCATAAACCAAGCAAAAGCATGATACCCTGGAGCAGAGACACATAATATACCCGTCCTAACATGACGAGTATTCTTACCTGCCTTTCCCTCTGGAGGAATACAGTGAGCGAATTAATGAAATTGGCTTTTATTACTGATTCATTGCATTTAAAATGAAGAAGCCGCTCTGGATGTTCAAGAATTCAAATTGAAAGGAGACTGGGAGTTCTAAAGTCAGTTATGGAAGTAAAGTGAAGACACAACTGAGAATGGTTCCTGATGGTAGTGATTTTCAAGCAGGCAAGGGGGTGGGTGCCTGGGCTGAGGGACTAAAAGCATAAAAGCCAAAAAATAAAAAAAAATAAAAATAAAAATAAAAGCCTTCACCTGATGTGTCTGCTGTGAAGTCCAAGATGGCTGTGGGAAACCCAGGTTAACTGCTAAATGCCCCCAGGGGCATCCAACAAACTGGGATAGGAGTCTAGACCCTTCCAGAACTGGGGCGCGTGTGGGAAGTGCTGCAGTTTCTCTAGTGCTTTCGTGTGAAGACAGGGAACCCATGTGTTTGACGGCTCCCTGGCGAGGCCATCACGCTGACAGACTCTCCTTGTGATGGACAAGGTGCCGGTTATTTCAGCTTCCTTCCCCCTGCCCGGATTTAGCTTTACCTGGGATATTTCTCAGCGAGGGAGAGCAATGCGGCACGAACGTACAATTGATTTGTATTGAAAACGTTGTTTTGTGTGCAGCGGGGGCCATGGGGGGGGCTGTAAACAGAGGTGGTGAGAAGTTACTCCAGTCTGTGCGTCCTCCAAGTTTACTATGCCTTCTGAATGCAGCGTTCTCACCCGCTGAATGGCAAGTGCTGGGAGGGCAGGGCCTGGGTCTGCTTCTGAAACGTAGTGCAGGATCTGGCATAAGAGGTCCGGGATGAATATTTTTTTAATAAGTGAATGAGAGTGAATATACTGAGCGGTGGGATGGATGCCTGGCTGCATGGGTAGACGGGTGGGTGGTTCATGGTGTGTATAGGAGGGAGGAGAATGAGAAAAACGTGCTTATAATATTCCTTTGATGTCATTAAAAAATACGTATAAAACAGGCTAGTCCCTTTAAAGAAATGCTGGATTGCACACAGCCTCTGGTGTCAAGTCTTGTGCCCCTTGATCCCTTGAATACCTAGCTGATCAAGAACCTTCTACCGTGTGTTTAGAACATCAGGACAAGCCGTAGAGGATTTAGCATCTATCACTGTCATGTGACTTGAGGGCTAGCAACCCCCTCCCAGCTTCCTGCGTAGCAATCTCTCTCTCTCTTCTTGTTTGAAATGTATCTACTTTAAATTTAGGCAAGAATCGGCTTGGTGAAAATGCAAATGATATTAAACCTGTTTTGGTTTGGTTTTGCTACCTGGCAGTGCATCTAGCCAATCACTGAATTTGACCCAAAACCACCAGAAAATCCTAAGAGCTTCGCAGGAGGGGGAATCCCTGAGGCACTGGAACTTTCTGAGAGCTCCATAGAAACAGATGATTGGGCAACACTAGGAAGACAGGTCCAAAAGGCCAATGGAGATGCTGTAAAATTTCACCTCTATCATTTTGCCTAAGTCAGAGTCCTAAAAGTTAATTAAATCTTAAACGAAGGCACATTCATGGGTACAACAGTGAGCTTCCCAGGCCGGCGTCTTCAAGGGGGTCTTCAGTTAGAGAGGTAAAGGGAAGACCCCTCAGATGAGACTGGAGAAGTGTGTAGAAGGAGGAAAGATGATTCTGTAAAGTTTGCATAAGGACATTTCTATCATGGTTCCTGAAGTTAATGATGTGTGGGCTCCAGTGGCCACGCCGGTGATGTGGAGCGTGAGGTATGAACCATTTACATTTGGATTTTTTTCAATATATCTAAAAAGGACAAGGAAGTATTGCTGTGCTGATGGAACCAGGAACTTGTTCAGAAGATGAGGATGAGAATGTCCTCATTATGTTCCGCCTTCAGAGAGAGGGGAAGTTTGCGGGCAAATATCATTAATCCTCTGGCAGCAATAGAGAAGAGCAATTTGAATAAGGAAGGGCAGCCTCAGAGGAAGGAAAGAAAACTCTCTTGCAATCGCGTGCAGTTGTCAAGAATGAGTCACCCAGCCAACTCTGCGTGGAGAGCCTCTCCGAAGGGATAAAAAACAGAGAAGGACACTCAAAAATTGTTCTGTCATTCTCCTCCCTCCCTGCTAAACTGCTTCCCCAAATACCAGATAGAGAAAGCTCTGAAACAGCGGCAATATCGAAATCTATTGTTGCAGGGGAAACGCTGTTCCTGGTGAGGCAGAAACGTCTGGAGACTGAGGAAGATAAAAAGGGCAAAGGGCCCCACATGTGACTGTGGATGCTTGGGAGAAACGTGTGCACTCTTTCTGGAGTCAACAGAGTTTCTCGGGGTATCACCGATGCACTTCCTGGATCTTCAAGTATGTGTTAACTGAGAGACAGGTTGATATTCTCTGCCTGTCTTTTCTAGAGAGTGTAGTAGAGAGATCCCTGTTTCAGTAGAGTTTTTGGTAACTTTGCAAATGAATCAGTGTACATATCATCTGTCTCTCATAAAAGCCCACATAATAAAACATTCCTAGAATTTTAGTTTGGGGGTTGGCAGGGGGTGCAGGGGAAGGAAGTTTTCTGCAAATAAATGTGTATGTCTTCTCCTATGAGCAAAAGAAAATATGAGACTGATGAATCTCTCTTTGGCGACTGAATCTGCGTTCCTAGGAGCACCAAATTCCGCAGGGTTTCCTGATGGATCGCATCCTGATTAATTCTTTATGTTTTCATTTTGTGCTTTGTCTTCACCTGGGAGTTGACTCTTAATAGTGTCAGCAGATACAAGCATCAAATGAATGAACAGGATTGCCTTTAATTGAGGCTGTTTATGCCTCATCTCCCAGAGAGTCTCAAGTTTCTTGGTGTGTCCAGAGTCTTTTTCTCGGTTACATTGAGGACACAATTCTGAGACATACAGCAGCCAACCTGTCAAACCCATCTTTGGGCCTCCCACATGGACCCTATTTCATTCCTAAGATGATTCACCAAAAGGGGTGACATCGACATAATACACTATCACATGGATCAATGACATATTACACCTATGAAGGAAAATGACACAAAGTAAAAACAAATACATGCAAAAGTTATATTCAGAACCACTTGGGATGAGGGAGATTGATCATTAAGATGGGCTCACTTGGACAGTCTCAGGGACCTCTGGGACAACATTAAACGCACCAATATTTGAATTATAGGGGTCCCAGAAGAAGAAGAGAAAAAGAAAGGGACTGAGAAAATATTTGAAGAGATTATAGTGGAAAACTTCCCTAACATGGGAAAGGAAATAATCAAGTCCAGGACGCGCAGAGAGTCCCATACAGGATAAATCCAAGGACAAACACGCCAAGACACGTATTAATCAAACTATCAAAAATTAAATACAAAGAAAAAATATTGAAAGCAGCAAGGGAAAAGCAACAAATAACATACAAGGATATCCCCATAAGGTTAACAGTTGATCTTTCAGCAGAAACTCTGCAAGCCAGAAGGGAGTGGCAGAACATATTTAAAGTGATGAAAGGGAAAAACCTACAACCAAGATTACTCTACCCAGCAAGGATCTGATTCAGATTTGACGGAGAAATTAAAACCTTTACAGACAAGCAAAAGCTAAGAGAATTCAGCACCACCAAACCAGCTTTACAACAAATGCTAAAGGAACTTCTCTAGGCAGGAAACACAAGAGAAGGAAAAGACCTGCAATAACAAACCCAAAACAATTAAGAAAATGGTAATAGGAACATACGTATCGATAATTACCTTAAATGTAAATGTATTAAATGCTCCAACCAAAAGACATAGACTGGCTGAATGGATACAAAAACAAACCCGTATATATGCTGTCTACAGGAGACCCACTTCAGACCTAGGGACACAAACAGACTGAAACTGAGGGGATGGGAAAAGATATTCCATGCAAATGGAAATCAAAAGAAAGCTGGCATAGCAATTGTCATATCAGACAAAATAGGCTTTAAAATAAAGACTATTACAAGAGACAGAGAAGGACACTACAGAATGATCAAGGGATCAATCCAAGAAGAAGATATAACAATTGTAAATATTTATGCACCCAACATAAGAGCACCTCAATATACAAGGCAAATGCTAACAGCCATAAAAGGGGAAATCGACAGTAACACAATAATAGTGGGGGACTTTAACACCCCACTTTCACCAATGGACAGATCAACCAAAATGAAACTAAATAAGGAAACACAAACCTTAAATGACACATTAAACAAGATGGACTTGATATTTATAGGCCATTCCATCCAAAAATAACGGAATACACTTTCTTCTCAAGTGCTCATGGAACATTCTCCAGGATAGATCATATCTTGGGTCACAAATCAAGCCTTGGTAAATTTAAGAAAATTGAAATCATATCAAGTATCTTTTCCAACCACAACGCTATGAGACTAGATATCAATTACAGGAAAAACTGTAAAAAATACAAACACATGGAGGCTAAACAATACACTACTAAATAACCAAGAGATCACTGAAGAAATCAAACAGGGAATCAAAAAATACCTAGAAACAAATGACAATGGAGACACGATGACCCAAAACCTATGGGATGCAGCAAAAGCAGTTCTAAGAGGGAAGTTTATAGCAATACAATCCTACCTCAAGAAACAATAAACATCTCAAATAAACAACCTAACCTTACACCTAAAGCAGTTAGAGAAAGAAGAACAAAAACCCCCCAAAGTTAGCAGAGGGAAAGAAATCATAAAGATCAGATCAGAAATAACTGAAAAAGAAATGAAAGAAACGATAGCAGAGATCAATAAAACTAAAAGCTGGTTCTTTGAGAAGATAAACAAAATTGGTAAACCATTAGCCAGACTCATCAAGAAAAAAAGGGAGAAGACTCAAATCAACAGAATTAGAAATGAAAAAGGAGAAGTGACAACTGACACTGCAGAAATACAAAGGATCATGAGAGATTACTACAAACAACTATATGCCAATAAAATGGGCAACCTGGAAGAAATGGACAAATTCTTAGAAAAGCACAACCTTCCGAGACTGAACCAGGAAGAAATAGAAAATATAAACAGACCAGTCACAAGCACTGAAATTGAAACTCTGATTAAAAATCTTCGAACAAACAAAAGCCTAGGACCAGGTGGCTTCATAGGCTAATTATATCAAACATTTAGAGAAGAGCTAACACCTATCCTTCTCAAACTCTTCCAAACTATAGCAGAGGGAGGAACACTCCCAAACTCATTCTGCAAGGCCACAATCACCCTGATACCAAAACCACACAAAGATGCCACAAAAAAAGAAAACTATAGGCCAATATCACTGATGAACATAGATGCAAAAATCCTCAACAAAATACTAGCAAACAGAACCCAACAGCACATTAAAAGGATCATACACCATGATCAAGTGGGTTTTTTCCCCAGGAATGCAAGGATTCTTCAATGTATGCAAATCAATCAATGTGATATACCATATTAACATACTGAAGGATAACAACCATATGATCATCTCAATAGATACAGAAAAAGCTTTTGACAAATTTCAACACCCATTTATAATAAAAACTTTCCAGAAAGTAGGCATAGAGGGAACTTACCTCAACATAATAAAGGCCATATATGACAAACCCACAGCCAATATCATTCTCAATGGTGAAAAACTGAAACCATTTCCACTAAGATCAGGAACAAGACAAGGTTGCCCACTTTCACCACTGTTATTCAGCATGGTTTTGGTAGTTTTAGCCACAGCAATCAAAGAAGAAAAAGAAATAAAAGGATTCAAAATCGGAAAAGAAAAAGTAAAACTGTCACTGTTTGCAGATGACATACTATACATAGAGAATCCTAAAGATGCTACCAGGAAACTACTAGAGCTGATCAATGAATTTGGTAAAGTAGTAGGATACAAAATTAATGCATAGAGATCTCTTGCCTTCCAATACACTAATGATGAAAAATCTGAAAGAGAAATTAAGGAAACACTCCATTGCAACAAAAAGAATAAAATACCTAGGAATAAACCTACCTAAGGAGACAAAAGACCTGTATGCAGAAAACTATAAGACACTGATGAAAGAAATTACATATGATACAAACTGATGGAGAGATAGACCATGTTCTTGGATTGGAAGAATCAACATTCTGAAAATGACTATACTACACAAAACAATCTACAGATTCAATGCAATCCCTATCAAACTACCAATGGCATTTTTCACAGAACTAGAACAAAAAATTTCTCAATTTGTATGGAAACACAGAAGACCCTGAATAGCCAAAGCAACCTTTAGAAAGAAAAATGGAGCAGGAGGAATCAGGCTCCCTGACTTCAGACTATACTACAAAGCTACGGTAATCAAGACAGTATGGTACTGGCACAAAACCAGAAATATAGATCAATGGAACCAGATAGATTGCCCAGAGATAAACCCATGCACATATGGTTACCTTATTTTTGATAAAGGAGGCAAGAATATACAATGGAGAAAAGACAGCCTCTTCAATAAGTGGTGTTGGGAAAACTGGACAGCTACATGTAAAAGAATGAAATTAGAACACTCCCTAACACCATACACAAAAATAAACTCCAGATGGATTAAAGACCTAAATGTAAGGCCAGACACTATAAAAATCTTAGAGGAAAACATAGGCAGAACACTCTGTTACATAAATCGCAGCAAGATCTTTTTTGACCCACCTCCTGGAGAAATGGAAATAAAAAGAAAAATAAACAGATGGGACCTAATGAAACTTAAAAGCATTTGCACCACAAAGGAAACCATAAACAAGATGAAAAGACAGCCCTCAGAATGGGAGAAAATATTTGCAAATGAAGCAACTGACAAAGGAATAATCTCCAAAATATACAAGCAGCTCATGCAGCTCAATATCAGAAAAACAAACAGCCTAATCCAAAAATGGGCCAAAGACCTAAATAGGCATTTCTCCAAAGAAGATACACAGATTGCCAACAAACACATGAGAGGATGCTCAACACCAGTAATCATTAGAGAAATGCAAATCAAAACTACAATGAGGTATCACCTCACACCGGTCAGAATGGCCATCATCAAAAGGTCTACAAACAATAAATGCTGGAGAGGGTGGGGAGAAAAGAAAACCCTCCTACACTGTTGATGGGAATGTAAATTGGTATAGCCACTATGGAGACCAGTATGAAGGTTCCTTGAAAAACTAAAGATAGAGCTACCATATGACACAGCAATCCCACTACTGGACATATACCCTGAGAAAACCATAATTCAAAAAGAGTCATGTACCACAATGTTCATTGCAGCACTATTTACAATAGCCAGGACATGGAAGCAACCTAAGTGTCCATCGACAGATAAATGGATAAAGAAGATGTGGCACATATATATAATGGAATAGTACTCAGCCATAAAAAGAAATGAAATTGAGTTATTTGTAGTGAGGTGGATGGAGTTAGAATCTGTCATACAGAGTGCAGTAAGTCAGAAAAAAAAATACCATATGGTAATACATATATATGGAATCTAAAAAAAAAAAAATGGTTCTGAAGAGCCTAGGGGCAGGACAGGAATAAAGACGCAGGTGTAGAGAATGGGCTTAAGGAAACGGGGAGGGGGTAGGGTATGCTGGGACAAAGTGAGAGAGTAGCATTGACATATATACACGATAAAATGTAAAACAGATAGCTAGTGCGAAGCAGCCTCATGGCACAGGGAGATCAGCTCGGTGCTTTGTGACCACCTAGAGGGGTGAGATAGGGAGGGCGGGAGGGAGACGCAAGAGGGAGGAGATATGGGGATATATGTATACATATAGCTGATTCACTTTGTTATACAGTAGAAACTAACACAACAATGTAAAGCAATTTTTCTCCAATAAAGACGTTAAAAAAAAATAAAAGACAGCCTCACTTAATGAACTGGAAGGGACAGATGTTCCTAAACTATTCACAGATTAACTCAGAAATAGATTTCAGCCAACAGACCTGCCAGGTCACACAATCTGCATTTCTCATCCCCCCGCCTTTTTTTTTTTTTCTTGAAGTATAGTTGATTTACAATGTCGTATTAATTTCTGCTGTACAGCAAAGTGATTCAGTTCTTTGGCAGCCACAAGTCTGTTCTCTATGTCTGTGAGTCTATTTCTGTTTTGTAGATAAGTTCATTTGTGTCATTTTTTAGATTCCACATATAAGTGATATCATATGGTGTTTGTCTTTCTCTGTCTGATTTACTTCCTTTAGTATGGGCATCTCTAGGTCCATCCATGTTGCTGCAAATGGCATTATTTCGTTCTTTTTTGTGGCTGAGTAGTATTCCATTGTATATATGCACCACATCTTCTTTATCCATTCATCTGTCGATGGACGTTTAGGTTGTTTCCTTGTCTTGGCTACTGTCAATAGTGCTGTGAACATAGGGGTACATGTATCTTTTTGAATTATAGTTTTGTCTGGATATATGTCCAGGAGTGGGACTGCTGGATCATATGGTAGTTCTATTTTTAGTTTGTTGAGGAACTTCCATACAGTTTTCCATAGTGTCTGCACCAATTTGCATTCCCACCAACAGTGTAGGAGGGTTCCCCTTTCTTCACACCCTCTCCAGCATTTATTATTTGCAGACTTTTTGATGATGCCTCTTCTGACCAGTGTGAGGTGGTACCTCATTGTAGTTTTGATTTGCATTTCTCTAATAATTAGGAATGTTGAGCATCTTTTCATGTGCCTACTGGCCATCTGTATGTCTTCTTTGGAGAAATGTCTATTTAGGTCTTCTGCCCATTTTTCTATTGGGTTGTTTGTTTTTTTGTTGTTGGAAATTAAGCCCTCATCAGTTGCCCCCAACTTCTAAACAAGCCTTGCCATTTTCCCATGCACGAAATCTTCCTCTTAATCATAGAGAAGTCTGGTCCTGATTGACACCATCTATACTGGGTTGAGGTGATGAGAATTCTTAAAGGCTTTTTTTTTCTCAGAGTAAATATGCTTTATAAATGATCATGCATATGTGTTGATGACACGTATTTGGACTTGAGCTACCTAGTCTACCTCATTTGGGCACCAATCAGTCATACTCATTATTTAATCTTGGCCGTGATGGCAATGATACTATTAATATATTGTGGCCTTCTGGATATCCTCTTCCATGTCATAAAGCCAAGAACTTCTTCTACATCCAGACGTCTGGGACTCTGGCTAAAGAGCAGACAGGGTCAAAGTCACCCCACAGAAGGATCTTCAACACCGTGTTGTTACATGTTGGAAAATGAAAAGCAAAGGGTCCAAGTACCCATGGTACCTGCATAAAATGGATATTATGCAGCTGGTAAGAATCATGTTTTCAGTGCATTTAAGTTCATGGGTAAAGGTTCAAAAATAGAATATTAATAGAAAAATACAGGCTGTAATGCTATCTCTATAGAATTAATTTAAATTTTGGAAGATATGTATGCATATATCTAGAAGACCTATGTCTTTGAGACCCCTGTATACACTCCCTCATGTACATCCCCATTCATATCTGACAGAGACAGAAACAGAGAGAGATGGAAGAGGGAGGAAGATGGGCAGGAGGAGGGAAGGAAAAACATTCAGAATCTTGAGAGATATTAATAAGTATCTCTGGTAAAGACATCATAGGTTACTTTTACTTTCTTCTTTGCCTTTCAGGATTTCTAAAATACAGTTAAATATGATCTGACTTGTGATTTTGTAAAATCAACCATGTACGACAATGCCGAAACTGAAAAGTTTCTGAAAAGCATGACATAGGAATCAAAACCTGCTGAGGAAAAAGAAGTACTGCCCCAAGTATGGGAGAGTCAGTGTTTTCTGACTGATGTGACACTGGGGATCAGACGTGAGATTCTGCCCTTGCTCTCAGTAATGGAGGGCAGGACACTGCATGCTCATCTAAGAATCAAGGTTAGGGACTAAGGCTTCCTTTTAACACGTCCCAGGGCCCAGCATGGCCCCTGTCTCCCCAGCAAGCTCCCGTTATTTAGCCGAGAGGCACAGAAAGGTCACAACAGAACTTAGCCCTGGAATGATACCAGCCACCGTCAATGTAGACAGGACATTTGGTAGAGTCAGAGCCAGTGAACACTGCTATAAACCTGACTATCCTGCACACAGTTGACTTGGTGTCCTGCTATGTCTCCCCCAGAAATGCCTCTTGCCCTGCTCATCAGGGAGAATAGTGACGTGTGCTTTGGACATGCATCAGGAAAATACCAGTCATTAAATCTGTGGCTTGAATGCGCACCCAAAGAACTCTGCTCTTACACAACTAGTGCTAATCTGTACAGTTTTCTTATTCCAAGGTGTTGTTTTAGGAGGGAACTTAGATGATCTTTTTTTTTTTTTTTAAATGAAAGCTTATTTATTTATCTATTTTTGGCTGTGTTGGGTCTTCGTTTCTGTGCGAGGGCTTTCTCCAGTTGCGGCGAGCGGGGGGCCACTCTTCATCGCGGTGCGCGGGCCTCTCACTGTCGCGGCCTCTCTTGTTGCGGAGCACAGGCTCCAGACGCGCAGGCTCAGTAGCTGTGGCTCACGGGCCCAGTTGCTCCGCGGCATGTGGGATCTTCCCAGACCAGGGCTCGAACCCGTGTCCCCTGCATTGGCAGGCAGATTCTCAACCACTGCGCCACCAGGGAAGCCCTAGATGATCTTGACTAAACTTCAGCAGATGCATAATCGCCAGGCAGGTGTTGTTTCGGCCTCTCTGTGACGTCTGACGTCAGGCTGAGTTGCCATCTGGCATTCATTTGAGATGGTCACCTGGGAAACCTAAATTAACGACATGGCAGGGATCAGGTAATAGGGTACCATCATTTGTCAGGTAGGCACTCTGGATTTGAAGCAACGAAAGATGAACTTGGCAGGTGTAGAGATGATGGTAGTGACATTGGAAGAAAGACCTTGCACTTGACTTCTTTCTGTCAGCTCAAGAAAATAGAGACACATATTTCAGAACTTAGATCTCTCTTTGGACCAACTATCAGGAAAATTAAACTCCTCATGCTACATGAAAAAGATTTTTTTCAGAAGTTTTTCAAATAGCGGAGGTTCCTTTCTTTGACACACACACATACACATACACATAAACAGGTATGCAAAATAGAGATGTGTATATATTTTAATGTTATAATTTTGACTGCTATTAAGTTAAATCTGGAGAATTTTTTAAAGCGTTTTAAATTCTTTAGCTGTTGTTCTTCAGTTTTATTCTTCGTTTTCATCAAACCATTTCTGTTGTAAACACATTTTCTCATCTCTGGTGGTAGCACACACGTACACAGTTGTTCTCAGGTTCTTTGCCACCTCCTCTTCCTCTGAGTTCTCACGGTGGACTTTCCCAGGGCTCCAGCTTTGGCCCCCATTTTCCCTCTGGCGGTGCTGTCTCCAGAGGCAATGTTACATAGCATTTACATCATGATGACTCCCAAATTCTTACCTCTGACCTCGTCCCTAAAATCCTGAATCCAACTACCTAATTGATCTCTACCCTTGGATGCCTACAGGGCAACTCAACAGGAACGCATCCAAAATAAAGCTACTGCTTCCATAACCCAGAAATACTCCAACTCTCTTTTTGCCAGTATCTCCATGTCATTCACCAGCATGGGAACCCGGATTCACACATGTGATTCCTTCCTTTCTCTCTTCCCACATCCATTCATAGACTCCATTAATAAGCCTTGTCAACACTACTTTTAAACTGTATTCCAGATCTGTCCAGTTTTCTTCATTTCTACTAGTGACAGCTTTCTCCAGGCCGCCATCATTTCATCTTTATTGTTACCAGAGCTTCATAGAGGTCTCCCAGTCACCACTCTTACACAATCCAGTATCAGTTTGCCAAAAATTCCACAGTTTGCGTGATACATTGTCACTCTTGCTCCAAACCCTGCAGGATTTCAATCACACTTTGATGGAAGCGAAACTCCTAGACTAGCATGAAAGGCCTTCCATGACCTGCCTTTCCTCACCTCTTCAAGGTCACCCCTCCAGCACGAGGTTTCAGCTCTACAGGTTCCTCAAACATGCTATGCTAGTTCCTGCCTATGCACCCCGTCCCTGAGGGCTCCCTCTGCCTGGAATCATCTTCCCCAGTGTGTCCACGTGCCTGAGTCCTTAACTTTCAGGTTTCAGTTTATATATCCACTCTAAAAAAGCCAGCCCTAACCGTACAATATGAAGGAAATCTCCAGAACGTTTTCCTGATTTATTTTCTTCATAGCACTTACCACTTTCTATTTATTTGACGTTGAACAAAGGATCTTTTTACACCTCATTTTCTTGGTCTTTAAAAAAGGCGCAGTGATATTTCATAAAGCTGCTGTCAGGATTAAAGGAGTTCATACGCAGCAGTTAATTAGAGCAGTATTCACATTGGCAATCAATACATTTATTTGTATACACAGAATTCAATAAATATTATCTGGCTAGTATTAAGTGTCATATTATCAAGGATACGAACTAACTTTTTTATTGGAGCATAGTTGATTTACAATGTTATATAAGTTTCAGATGTATAGTGATTCAGTATTTTTATAGATTATACGCCATTTAAAGTTATTATAAAATATTGTTTACATTCCCTGTGTTGTACACTACATCCTTGTATTTTTTTTTCTACCTAGCAGTTTGAACTAACTTGTTTTAAATCACAAGTAATAATTAGGCCCAACCAAGGCCTTAACTTTATTCTCAAAAGTCTGTAGCTTAAAAATACTACAGAACGGCCCTCTAAGCATTCCTGCATGTGTCTTTTGGTGAACTCACATAAAAACGCGTTGCATGTTTACCCAGGAGTGGGAATGCTGGGTCACAGAACAAGCATGTCTTCAGTTGTACATAGTTCCCAACAGTTTTCCAAAGTTTATTTTCCCAATTACATGTTTACATTATATTTTAGGTTCAGTCAAATGGTTTTCACATTAGCAATGTTGAGAAATAAGTCCTCCAGAATATAATCCATATGACAGTATATTCCTATTAGCTCAAAAGCTTATTAGAATTAAGAGGAAATGTATCAGCATAAAAATGATAAAGAAATTACAAATTACATATCACTCTGCATTTGTATTGCATGAATCATTTAGAATATCTTATTATTTTAATTGCAACCAATTACTCCAGTCGGAATAGACACAGTAAGTATTATTATATATTTTAGGAATAAATTAAATATATCATCGAATAGCTCATCCTAACATCCTGTTCTTGGATTCATTAAATGATCAAAGCTTCCATTAATGCTCATAGGAATTTCAAACCCACATAAATACATCATTAGGCTGAAGGTGAACATCTTTAAGGTAGATTTACCAGAAGGTTAGAATGTTAGGATGATAGTTCATGTGCATTTCTATTTTTATCACGTGCAGTTATGATATTACTGCAGCACTCATAGTGATTGCACCATCTGGAAGGTTTAAAGATAACTAAACATGAAGATGATATTCTGTAATTGTTTTATTGTGTTTTTATTGTATGTGAATCCAATATTGCCTTCATTTGACTCCCTAGGTAAATAAATAATTTTCCAATTTCTTAAAGTAGACAAATACATTTACTCAGTAAGAGAAATGAATATTTTGAAAACAATTTTGAAGAGTAATATCCTGTGTTTGAGACAGAATTTCAAAGATTGTGGTGTGAAATAATCATTGAATCTAATAATGTGCCTTTCTCCTTCACTTTTCCTCCAAAATTAAAATCCTTAGAGGTAACCTTCTATGATTTGGAGCTAGTATTATAAATTTATTACTTTGTTATATTTTGGTACTTCTTCCCAGCCTACCAGCACAACATACTTAATCTGAGTTGTATGCAATGCGTTGTGTGGTTAACTCACTGTCTCAGTTAATGTGTAGGTTTGCTAATTATTTTTAGTTTGACATTTCACTTTCGCTGTTTAACCAGATTCTAACTACATCAACAGCCCACTTTTAGCTAAATTCATTCTCTTCCTGTGTTTTCCAACTGCCTTTTTTTTTTTTATCAGTTTCCTCTTTTGTTTGTACTGTTTCTTGTGCATCTTTAAATTAGGGTACATTAATTTATAAAGATTAAGAAACAAGTCTTACAAAAGTAAAAATACATTTTTCACAGGCTTACTATTGGGGGAACTAACCAGTTTAGCTTCATTGTCTGGAATTTGTGCCTTTCTTTTCCATTGTGGATTTAGAAGTGGATAGAAACTAAATCCATTTGGAACATAAGCCCAGTGTTGGTCTAAACTTCTTCACAGGTGGTTTGTATCCTAATCCATGAAAAACCCAAACCCCTTGTCTTAGTTCATTTGGGCTGTTATGAAAGAATACCATTTGCCTGGGTGGCTTATAAGCAACAGACATTTATTTCTCAGATGTCTGGAAGCCTGGAGGTCCAAGATTACAGTGTCAGCAGATCCAGTGTCTGGTGAGAACCCACTTCCCAGTTCATAATCTTCTCACTCACTGTGTCTTCTCTCTGGGGTCTCTTTTTTAAGGGCACTGATCCCATTCTTGAGGGCTCCACCCTCATGATGTCTTCACCTCCCAAAGCTCCCACCTCCTAATCCCAACACATGGCGGGTTAGGATGTCAACATCTGGAGCTGGCAGGGGGTGGGGACACAAACATTCAGTCTACAGAACACATTTTAATAACACAAAGCATTATTATGAAGGAATCAGAATGCCATGGCAATATTCATTTCCCCATAACGTTGTCATTTCTTAGAGGAATACCAACAATGATATTTTATACAATTTTGGTATACAATAGCTGTTTGTAAAATAGATGTGCATTCTGGTGCCTAGTTCTTGCATTATAAGAAAGTCCCATTTTTATATAAGCAAAACTCAAGCACCCTAACACTGTGTGACTCGTATTTGTATCTCGGCTTTGGTGGGAGGGAGCTGCAATGGTAAGAAGAGCTTGGAGCCAGGCAGATGTGGGTTCAGGAGCAAGCTCTGGCATGGGGCTTTAAGTCCATCCCTTTACCTCTCTAGGCTACCATTCCATCCTCTGTGGGACAGAGACAATAAGACTTCAAAAAATATCTGTAAAGCACTTAGCAGAGTGGAAGGCAAATTGCCCTTCAAAATAGCTGTAGCGATTGACGGCCTTCCAGGGCCATGTGGGGATTCCACTGAATCCCCTCCCTCGTGGCCCATAACCAAGCAGCTGCTAAGTTCCTACTCTTGGATCTAGAGTAGAGTGAGGAAGGGCGGTATGGCTGAAG